>NW_024055730.1:700916-828616 GCF_902713615.1 Scyliorhinus canicula
CAGTGTAAGGAATCGCTTATTAATAGCAGAGCGAAACCCTCCTGAGACACGGTTAGGATCTAGGAGACTGATATTAATCACAGTTACTAAACAAACAGGCTCAGTTAACCCATCTCAATCCAATACTTTTTATATTACAGTGAAATAGAAGGTTAACAGGGTCCAGATTGGCTGTGTGAGAGTGACTGAGGGATGCAGTCTGCAAATAATGGGAACACTGACGCTGATATCCAATCCTCCTTTGATATCTGAGTGGTTCCAGGGGACTGGGGGATTTTCAATGTCGCATCCTGTTGACAAAAGTAGAGAGGGATAAACCCTGGAGTAACAGAGCAGTCAGTATAATGTTAGTCTGTGACAGTGTGAATGCGACATTAGCTAAGAAACAGAATGCAGAGAGAAGCGGTGAATGATCATTATTCAGACAGGAGGGAAGTAGAGGTTGATGTTCACTAGGGGTCCACGTTAGAACAATTGCTCTTCAACACACAATTCACTGCAATAGGTTCAATGGAAAGTATTTCAACATTCACAAATGACAGACACACAGTAGTGAAACAGTGAGAAGGGTAGCAGCAATATTCAGCAGGATGTTCCCAGATCTGTGAAAGGGCGAGTCACGGCGAAAATAATTTAAATCATTATCGGGCGGATGCTGCATTAGGCAGGAGGGCTGAGGCAAGGAAATATAAACTGAACAATTTTTTACAGTGCACAAGATGGGAGCGGGTAAACGTGAGGAAATGAACAGAAAGGCACAATGGGTAGTTAGGCCAAGTTAGGAGTAACATTTTTCTGCAGTAGAATAAGGAGTTAGGTTAGTGGACTTTTAAACATCAACTGGGATTCAAGGAAGGAAGAGGGGGATGGGCAGCCATTAGGACCATTTCTGTGTTTCAAGGGATACTTGGAAAATGGTCCTCAGGTCATGTAAAGGAATGTGGGGAAAGCCTTTTGGAGCTTTGCATTTGCAACGTTGCCTTATTTGGTCGTATGTGTGTGGAACTTGATGTAACTTGAATGTATATGAAATTAGATGTTTTTCCTTTTTCCGGCCCTCTGGCTGTTGAAGAGGCAGGATACTTGGTTGTGTCCTGCTCTCCCAATAGTGAGTCACTCAGCTAGCTGGTTAAAATAAACAATAATCGATACCTGCAAATCTGTCTCAAATTTTATTGAGACCAGACTGGCAGCAAACGAATCAGTATTGTCATTTGGTGTCGAAACCCTGGATTCTCCAGATTGTCACCTCTCATCTGCGAAATCAGAATTGGACTGATCTCGGAAGGGGAAATAAGAAATGGGCCCACGATATGAGTAGTTGAAAATTGCCATGTCGAGTTTCCTCTCTCTCATATTCTGTTGACAATCTAATCACTCGCATTTGATCAGGTAAGATCGTCTCTACGAAATCAAAGGTCAGTCTGGCGGATTAAAATAATTAATTTCAGTCGATGGAAGTACGGCTGAGGGGTGGAACATAATTGAGTGAATATGGAGTAGCAATTCAGCTGGTGACTGTTGGAATGTTGCCTGGTCAGTCAGTTGCATGTGAGTTGAAAATTGGTTATTTTAAATTACACTTTAATTCGGTTTAGGCCTTTAGCGGATTGATGGGATGCCGCATAAACAGTTCAGTAAAGACTGCAGATGAAATGTTTGGGGACAGTTCAATTCCGTACAATTAGAATTAGGTAAGTTAAAATTTATTGTAGGGATATATGTTTTTTGAGTGAAACAAAGAATTGGGAGATGAATGGCCACTAGGTGAAACCAGAGACTTGGGAAGTTTCGAAACGTATCGGAGAGCTCTCAGGATATGCTAAAATTCTGTTCCAGTTTCTTTGAAAAATTGAAACTTGTATTGTTCGGATGGTTGAGATGAATGAAAGTCTAATGCTTTGAATTCATGTGTTTGAATGGAGATCTCCAATGAATGAATGAGTCATTTTAAGAAAAATTTCTGATCATCCTCTGGTATGCCTAGTTTTTAAAATGTAGTGTTTTGCAAAACGATCAATTAGGAGGTCTACTCGGCCGATAAAGTGAGATTTAAAACGGGGTAAGTACTTGAAAGTTATTTAGACAATCAGTAATAACGATTAACATTGTGGGAGTTAATTAGAACATAATTCTCAGGAAGTAAACAAAAAGTGAAATCAAAATGTATAAATTAGGATTTTTAAATGATTAGTTGCAACTCGGCATAGTATTGGCTGCTAAAAACATTAATTGAGAAATAAGAGAACAAAGGAATCTAAATTGAAATGTGAAAACTAGGCATTCGGTCTCCGCCATGCGCTCCTTTGTTAGAGATAGCCATGATGTACCTACAGTTAAAAATGTTGTTCGGTGTGTTCCAAATTAGTACAGATTTCAGTATTTTCTCTGGAAACTCACGACACCTCAAATTTACTGATCGGGGATTTTCATACAGCAAAAAGGATGGAATATTTTGGACGACATTGCAGATGGAGCATTAAAGAATAAAGATATGGGAACGGAGCTTACATTAGGAGTATTACTTGCAGTATCAGGAAATGAGAATCCGATGGCAGGGAAAGATTAATACAAATAAAAAAGGTAAATTAAGATATAAACACCAGTTAATAACTAGAGGAGATAAGGAACGCAAAACTAGTAATACCTTTGGCAATAAACATTACGTATACCGTAAATTGCCACATGGATCTGCTAATTCCCTGAACAACTTTCAGGCAATAGTAAGGGAGCTGATTAAACATGATTTGGCTTTCGTATATAGTGATGATGTGTCAATTAGATCTGGTGATCAGGAGGACACATGTTCAAAGATGACCAAATTATTAAAATACTTAGTGAAGTAGGATTTTAAAAAGGGTTAAAGAAATGACAGATTGGCAGGAGCGAAGTGGACTATTTAGGGTATTCAGTGTCAAAGACAGGCAGGGAGGCCAGTCTGGGGATGAGAGAGAATTTTACTAGAATCACAGCGCCTGTTTCACAAAACGGTGTTCAGCAAATCATGAGAACTTTGGCGTATTTGAGACACCGATGGAAGAATGGTCATGAGAGTATGCAGGCCCTCTTTTTCCTCGGAGCAGCAAAAGTAAAATGTAATTTTAATTACAGCTGATAGAAGCAGGGGGGAAGTTGTATTAGAGAATTGGTCACCAGTTTAAAATGATTCATTGTGAACATAATGAAACATCGTGTCTAAGGTGTGGCACGTCCTGTAGCCCAGTAGTTTGGTCAAGGAGTAATCATATGAAAACTAGGAGAATAACAGACACAGCGTCGTCAGACGATTTGATATTGCACTTAGATCAATAGAAATGGGGAAATGCTTCGGCTCCAAGCAATACTGGTGATTGAAGTTTGTGATGACCTACGGAAGTAAAATTAGCCTAACAGTGCTTAGAGACTGTATCACTGCAATGATGCCGTGCCACAGGATAGATCATATCCCCAAACCGCTTGTACAAGGGAAAAAGGAATACTCGGGTGAGGGTGTCAGGATGCCAGTGAATTGAAACCTGTTAGCAGCATCGATAGGACAGGAGATACAGTGACAATGTCCTGTTCGGAACGTAGCTTTCAAGAAACCCTGTTACAATCAGAAAAAAAACATTGAAGTAGATGCAGTAGCAACATCCGCAATGGATCAGGGAAAGTTTCAACCTGATTGTATCACAGAGTTAGAAAAAGAGGAATGGTGGCAATGGAAATCCGGAAGTCCTGGAGAGCGTACTTCTGGAATATCCAAGCAAGGAGAGGGAGGTAAAAATCAAGAAATAGAGCCCTCTCCGCCTTTGACCTGTTTCTTTGGGTTTCAGATGAAGCAACAATAATACAGAAGACGAACCTGAACAACACTCTGGAGAAGTGAGTTTCTGACAGTATTGGGGGAGACTAATGATACAATTGGCTACATATTTGAGGGAACTAAATGATAGAGCTCGGAAGAAAAACCTTACGGGTTAGCAACAAATCAAAATATTAAGTTATTACTGAATAGTGAAACCTCCTGTCAGACATCTCTAACTGGACGTTAGCTGATGGGCGATCTGTGGTCTCCAGGAGGGGCGTATTAAGCGGTGGGGTTATTAATGGTCTCGGCAGACAGCAGCGACTGACGAGGAGCCTCCGTATTTTAAATGACAATAATTTAAGAATATTGGCAGCTGGCTGCCACGAGGGGAATGTGTAACCCATGCAGCAACCAATATAGCTTTGGGGATTATAACAGATTTTACAGCCGAAATGTCCTGTAAGTTGTTTGGGACTGTTATGTATTGATTCAATTGGGTTGTAACCACAGAAGGTTAACTGTATTAAATGTGCGAGTGGTGTTAGTTAAAAGAAAACGAATAATGGTAAGTATAAACTTCATGCTGTAAGGAAAATGATAACGGACAAAAGAGGTTTGAAGAAAACTGAGCTATTGTCTGAAGTAAGCCAGGGCTGGCAGGCTACATGGTTCAGTACAATGTTCGAATTTGAGTGAGGAAGTCAGGAATACAAACAGGATCGGTTGAAGCTCCTGCAATTAATAAATCGGGATAATCAGTGGATAATACATGATATCATAATTTACCATTCCCATGAGAGACGGAAAGCACGTCCTACATAAAAAACCCAGTGAGGGATAAAGACCTTTTGGTCGCTGATGGACTGAGTTGTGTGCTGTTTCCAAGGGACAGGAGGAAGCTTTTACGGTGCTGCTATCCCAAGGTAGTCAGATGCCTTGGAGGTAGTGGGACACACGGTAATAACTATTGTTTTACCTTCCTGAGCGGCGACAGCTATGGTTCACGGTGATTGGATTTGAGGAAAGCACATCACAAAGGGTCTATCGACTCTGGTCTGCGAGATGGATGCATTTACCATTGATTTCCGTGCACACTTTACAAAACATGACATGTACATACGAATGACAAGAATGAGGGGTAGTTGCTAGTCAGTACAACTATAAGAGGGATATAAACCCTACAGCAGGATTCAGTTCAGAATTAGCTCTCATAGTTTGGTCATGGGGTTTTACCTGATGCATGGATTGATAATACTTGTTATTATAATTGTATACTGTATAATCATTGGATACCTTAATATGTGTTGTAAGCTGGCTATGGCTCGCATGATGCCGATAGGCTTTGCCCATCATTATTCACCAAAGATGACATCCCGTTACTGGTGACCATTACCCCAGACGGAAGCAGGACGGAGAGCCAGAGGCTGTAAAAATGTGATGTGGTATTTATGTACGGAATACCAGCTTCAGTGAAGTTCTGATAATGGGCCCCGTTTATTGGACAGATTAACGAGGAGTTCTGCTCCCAGTTGAGCATACGTCAGTGGATCCACTGTGCGTACTGGTCACAGACGGCCGGCTTGGTTTAGAGACACAATCAGACCCTCAAAACCAACTTGGCCAAATTACAAGTGGACAGGGGTTAACATGGTTTAAGTTGCTCCCCGTTGCCCTCTTCCAGCTGTGGGTCACACCTGCAGGATCGGCCTGGCTCTCTCCTGCCGAGATCTTTTACGGCAGGCCCATTAGAACCCCCTGGAACCTGCCTATTCCCATGCTGGTCCAGTTCCACCATATGACTAAAGAAAGGACTAACTATGTTCTAGCCCTCACTAAAGCCCCCCAGGAAACCCAAAGCCAGGTTCTAGCGGCTCAGCTGTCACTGTCCGCATTACATAGCTCGCTTGAAAAATGAAACATTAAACATTATTGCAGCCTGGTAGTTACGTCATGGTTAAGAACTGGACTCGGAACGGGTTGAAGCCACAGTGAACAGAGCCCTTCCAAGTTCTCCTTACCACCCCCACTGCACTGCGGAGTGTTTGGGCCCACCTCCACCACTGCACAATGGTCGGTCACTAACCTGTCTCCTTCACCCAGCGCTGTTTTACAGGTGTGGAGCATGGCAGATTGTGCTGTCCTCAGCTTCGCCTCGCTTGGAACACCGTCTGTAACTGTAATCCCGACCAAACTACAAGGACATTTCACATATGCAGAGGTGACGTTCTCCGATGCCCTCATGTACGAGAGCACAGAGTCGACTCATTGAAGGTTATCAAGTTAAAGGACAATGAAGGGCTCATGAAAAACTTATTTCGGTCCAGCGGACGATGGGGTGCTGCAATAGGAATTTGAAATGTAGCGACAAATTTTCTTAGCTGAGGGGCCATAGCTACAGCTTGGACCGATGGGTTCTCATGAAATGATAAAAGGAGGGAATGAGGAAGTGAACAAACGAATATGATAGACAGTAGTATAATTAGATATAATAATGTAGATGATAGTGCATGACTGAGTGTAGTGAGTTCACAGATTGAAAACAAAGGGATTGAGCACAGCATGGCTAGGAAGGGGGAGGAGAACTTTGCCTCGTGGAGAGAATTGTGAAAAGGATGCTGGGTAACAAGAGGCCCAGGATTGTGATATGCGAAGTGAGCCAATCAGGATATATGGCCAGGTCAGAAGGTGTATAGAATGAACTATGGAAGCTTGTATGCGAACCTTGATGCAATTTGAACTATATGTGCTGTGATTTCTTTGTGTTCTCTCTCACTTCCTTTTGGGAGCTTTAGACGACGGCTGTGTGTTCTGAGGTCCTACGAGTGAGTCAGGCATGCAAGCTGGTTAAAAGAAACAATAATTGATACCTGCAAATCCGTCTCAAATTTTATTGAGCCCAGCAAATAAAATCAGGGATTGTCAACCATGGCTAAAATTTAAACTTCTCAGAGACCGAGGATGACGAAATTTTAAACATTTTCGAGGCCAAGCATTGCTAAAATTTAAATGTCTTAGAGGCCCAGCATGGCTACATTTTAAATGTCTTGGAACCAGAGCATGGGCGACCGTTTTAACATTTTTGAGGCCGAGCATGGCAACATTTTAAATGTCTCAGAGGCCGAGCATGTCAACAATTTCAATGTTTTCGAGGCCTGCTAAATTTTAAACATCTTAGAGGCCGAGCATGGCTAAATTTAAACGTCTTAAGGGCCGACGGTGGTTAAATTCTGACAATCTTTGAGTCCGAACACGGTAATTTTACCATCTTCAAGATGACCATGGCGAAATTTTAACGTCTTGGAGGGCGAGGATGGCTAAATTTTAACTATCTCAGAAACCGATCATGGCTCAATTTTAAAGGTCTCAGAAGCCGAGCATGGCTAAATTTTAAAGGTCTCAGAAGCCGAGCATGGCTAAATTTTAAACATCATTGAGGCAGAGCATGGCTAAATTTTAAACGTCTTCAAAGCCGAGCACGGCTAAATTTTCCACACTCGAGGCCGAACAAGGCAAAATTTGTAATAGCTTCGAGATCGGACATTGCTAACTTTTACACCTCCAAGGCCAAGCATGGTCAAATTGTACACGTCTTCGAGGCTGAACATGGCTAACTTTTAAATGTCTCAGAGGGCGAGCATGTCTAAATTTTCAACAGCTTAGTGGCCGAGCATTGCTAAATTTTGACGATCTTCAAATTCGAATACAGCTAAAGTTTACCATCTTCAAGTCCCGAGCAGGGCTAAATTTAGATGTCATAAGGGTCGAGGATGGCTAAATTATAACCAACTTCGTGGCTGAGTATGGCTAAATTGTAAATGTCTTATTGGCCGAGGATGGTTGAGTTTTAAAAATATACGAGGCCGAGCATGGCTAAATTTCAACCATCTCCAAGGCCGAGCATGGCGAATTTTAAACATCTTCAAGGCCGAGGATGGCTAAAGTTTGAATATCTTCGAGACCGATAATGGCTGAATTTCAACATCTTCGAGTCCGAGCAGGAACATTTTTTAAACATCGTTGAGGAGGCGCATGACTACATTTTAAAAGTCTTCGAAGTCGACCATTTTCTAAATTTTCAACACGTTGAGGCCGAACATGGCTACATTTTTAACAGCTTCGAGTTCGGACATTGCTAACTTCTATCACCTCCAAGGCCGAGTATGGTGAAAGTTTACACGTCTTCGAGGCTGAACATGGCTAAATTTTAAATGTCTCAGAGGCGGAGCATGGCTAAATTTTAAACGTCTTCAAAGCCGAGCATGGCTAAATTTTTAACACGTTCGAGGCCTAACATGGCTAAATTTTGAAAAACTTCAGGAGTGGACGGAGCTAACTTTTACCGTCGACAATGCCGAGCGTGGTGACATTTTACACGTCTCAGAGGTCACGCATAGCTAAGTTTTAACCATCTCCATGGCCGAGGGTGGAATATTTTAAGTGCATTAGAGGCCGAGGATGGCTAAATTTTAAACATCTTCGAGGCCTATGATACAAAATATTCAACAGCTTTGATATCTAGCGTGTCTAAATTTTAAACATCTTTGAGGCTGAGCATGGCAATATTTGAAACATCTTCGAGGCCGAATATGGCTTAATTTTAAATATAATTGAAACCAAGGATGCCTAAATTTTAACGGTCTCAGTCGCTGACAATGGCAAACTTTAAACATCATAAGGGCCAAGGGTGGCTAAATTTTAACCAACTTCGTGTTGAGGATTGCGACATTTTAAATATCTTAGAGGCTGAGGATGGCTAAGTTTTAAACAGCTTTGAAATCGAGCATGTCTAAATTTTAATCATCTTCGAGGCCTAACATAGTTACATTTTCAATCTTTTCGAGGCAAAGCATGGGTAAAGTTTCAACATCTTCGAGACCGAGGATGGCTAAATTTTCAACATCTTCGAGGTTGGGCGTTGTTGAATTTTACCATCTTCAAAGCCAAACAAGGCAAAATACAAAACGCCGTAGAGACCGAGAATGGCTAAATTTTATACGTCTCATAGGCCGAGCATGGCTTAATTTTATTGTCAAAGAGTCCGAACACGGCTAAATTTTACCATCTTCAAGTCCGAGGATGGGAAATGTTAAACGTATTCGAGGCCGAGGATAGCTAAATTGTAAATGTCTCAGAGTCCGAGCGTGGCTCAATTTTCTATATCTTCGAGGCTGAGCATTGCTAAATTTTAGCCATCTTCGTGGCTGAGCATGGCGAAATTTTAAACGTCTTAGGGGCCGAGCATTTCTCAATGTTATTGTCAAAGAGGCCGATCATGTCTAAATTTCTTCACGGCCGATGGTGGCTAAATATTTAACAGTTTCGAGGAGGAGAATGGCTCAATTTTAATCGTCTTAGAGGACGAGCATGGTTTAATTGTAAAAGTCTCAGTGTCCGAGCATGTCTAAATTTAAAATCTTAGGGGCCGAGGATGGCTTAATTTTGGCCATCTTTGAGCCCGAACACGGCTAAGTTTTATTATCTTCAAGGCGGATCATGGCTAAGTTTTGGACGTCTTAGAGGCCGACAATGGCAAAATTTGAAAGTCACAAGGGTCGAGGATAGATAAATTTTAACCAACTTTGAGGCTGAGCATGGGTAAATTTTAAATCTGTTAGAGGCCGAGGATGGCAAGTTTTAAAAATCTACGAGCCGAGAATGGCTCAAATTTAAACGTCTCAGAGACCAAGGGTGGCTAAATTTTAAATGCCTTGGAACCCGAGCATGGACGACCGTTTTAACATGTTTGAGGCCGAGAATGGCTGAATTTTCAACATCTTCGAGGGCGAGCATGGCGAAATTTTAAATGTCTCAGAGGCCGAGCATGTCTACATTTTCAATATCTTCGAGGCCGAGGATGGCTAAATCTTCAAAAGAATCGAGGTTGAGCATTGCTAAATTGTAAACATCTTAGAGGCCGAGCATGGATAAATTTAAACATCTTAGGGGCCGACGGTGGCTAAATTTTGACCATCTTTGCGTCCCAACACGGCTAAATTTTACTATCTTCAAGCCCGAGAATGGCGAAATTTTAACGTCTTGGAGGGCGAGGATGGCTCAATATTAAATGTCTCAGTAGACGAGCATGGCTAAATTTTAAGCGTCTTCTATACCGAGCATAAATAAATTTTAAACATCGTTGAGGCAGAGCATGGCTACATTTTAAACGTCTTCAAAGCCGAGCATGGCTATATTTTCAACACGTTCTAGGCTGAACAAGGCCAAATTTGTAACAGCTTCGAGATTTGACAGAACTAACTTTTACCATCGTGAATGCCGTGCGTGGTGAAATTTTACACATCTTAAATGCCGAGCATGGCTAAATTTTAACCATCTACATGGCCGATCATGGAATATTTTAAATGCCTTAGAGGCCGAGGATGGCTAAATTTTAAATATCATTGAGGTCAAGGATGGCTAAATTTTAACGTCTCTGTCGCTGACAATGACAAACTTTAAACGTCATAAGAGCCGCGGGTGGCTAAATTTTAACCAACTTCGAGTTCAAGATGGCGAAGTTTTAATTATCTTAGACGCCGATGATGGCTAAGTTTTAAACAGCTTTGAAATCAGCATGTCTAAATTTTAACCACTTTCGAGGCCGAACATGGCTAAATTTTCAATATTTTCGAGGCAGAGCGTAGGTACATTTTCTTTTTTTTTATAAATTTAGATTACCCAATTATTTTTTCCAATTAAGGGGCAATTTAGCGTGGCCAATCCACCTACTCTGCACATTTTTGGATTGTGGGGGCGAAACCCACGCAGACACGGGGAGAACGTGCAAACTCCACAGGGACAGTGACCCAGAGCCGGGATCGGACCTGGGACCTCCGCGCCGTGAGGCGGTTGTGCTAACCACTAGGCCACCGTGCTGCCCGTAGGTACATTTTCAACATCTTTGATGTTTGGCATTGCTACATTTTACCATCTTAGAGTCTGAGGATGGCTCAATTTACACTTCTCAGAAGCACAGCATGGCTACATTTTCAGTGCCTTCAAGGCCGAGGTGGGCTAAAGCATCATGAGCTTTGAGGCCGAGTGTGGCTAAATTTTAACGTCTTTGGGACCGAGGATGGCAAATTTTTGACTATCTTTCAGGACGAACACAGTTAAATTTAACCGTCTGCAAGACCGAACATCGCAAAATTTTAAACGTCCTAGATTTTATTGTCAAAGAGTCCGAACACGTCTAAATTATACCATCTTCAAGTCCGAGGATGGGAAATGTTAAACGTCTTAGAGGCCGAGGATGGCTAAATATTAAATGTCTCAGAGGCCGAGCGTTGCGCAATTTTCAACATCTTCGAGGCTGAGCATTGCCTAATATTAACCATATTCATGGCTGAGCATGGCGAAATTTTTAACGTGTCAGACGCCAACGATGGCTAAATTTATATGTCTCTGATGACGAGCATGACTACATTTTCAAAGTCCGAGGCCGAGGATGGCTGAATTTAAAAAACCTTTTAGGCCGAACATGAATAAATTTTAAACATCTTTGAGCAGGACAAAATTTTAAACGTCTTCAAGGCCGAGCAGGACTAAGTTTTCAACACGTTCGAGTCCGCAAATGACCAAATTTTAAACATCATTGAGGCCAAGAATGGATAAATTCTAAACGCCTCACTGGCCGACAATGGCAAAAGTTAAATGTCATAACGAACGAGGATGGCTAATTTTTAACCACCTTCCTGGCTGAGTATGGGTAAATTTCAAATGTCTGAGAGGCCGAGGATGGCAAAGTTTTGGTAAATGTCAACAGGCTTTAGGGGCGAGCGAGGCTAAATTTTAAACGTCATAGACTTCGAGCATGGCTATATGTTAATGTCTTCGGGCGCGAGAGTGGGTTAATTTTGACCATCTTTGATTCCGAACACGGCTAACTTTTACCATCTTCGAGGCGGAGCATGGCAACATTTCAATCAGCTTTAGGGGCGAGCATGGCTAAATTTTAAATGTCGAAGAGGCCGAGCATGCGCTCAGTTATTAACATCTTCAAGGTTCAGCATTGCAAAATTTTAAGATTTTCAAGGCCGAGCATGCAAAATTTAAATCGTTTTAGAGGCCTTGGGGAGCTAAATTTCAAATGTCTCAGAGGCCAAGCATGGCTAAATTTTAAATGTCTTCGAGGCCGAAGATGGCTAAATATTACATTACTCAGAGGCCGAGCATTGCTCAATTTAAACCGTCTCAGAGGCCGAGAACGGCAACATTTTCATAATCTTCGGGTCCGAGGAATGCTAAATCTTCAGAAGCTTCGACGCCGAGCATGGCTAAATGTTGAACGTCATAGAGGGCGAATTTGGCTAAATTTTAAATGGCGCAGAGGCCGAGCGTTGCTCAATTTTCCACATCTTCGATGCTGAGCATTCCTATTGTTAAACCGTCTTCATGGCCGAGCATGGCTAAATCTTGAAGATCTCAGAGGCCGATGATGTCTTAATTTTAAATGTCTCAGTGGCCGAGCATGGCTATATTTTCATCGTCTTCGAGGCCGAGGATAGCTAAATTTTAAACATCTTCTAGGCCGAGCATGACATTTTTTAAAACATCGTTGAGGCAGAACATTACTAAATTTTAAACTTCTTCGTGGCTGAGCATGGCTAAATATTGAAAACATTCGAGGCCGAAAATGGCTAAGTTTTTAACAACTTCGAGTTCGGACATTGCTGACTTTTACCACATTCAAGTCCGAGCATGGTGAAATTTAAAGCGTCTTAGAGGACGTGCATGGCTAAATTTTAACCAACCGAGGCCGAGGATGGCTGAATTTTCAGCATCTTCGAGGCGCGAGCATGGCTAAATTTTTAATATTAGCAAGGCCGAGCATGGCTAAATTTGAAATGTCTCAGAGTCCAAGCATGTCTACATTTTCAGTGTCCGAGACAGAGGATAGATAAATCTTCAACAGCCTCGAGGCAGTATTGCTAAATTTTAAACATCTTGGAGGCCGAGCATGGCTAAATATGTCATAGCTTTGAGATCGGACATTGGTTCCTTTTACCACCTCCATGGCCGAGCATGGTGAAATTTTACACGTCTTCGAGGCTGAGCGTGACTAAATTTTAAATGTCTCAGAGGCCGAGCATGTCTACAATGTCAATGTCTTCGAGGCCGAGGATGGCTAAATCTTCAACAGCTTTGATGCCGACCATGGCTCAATTTTAAAAATCTTAGAGGCCTAACATGGCTAAACTTAAATAGCTTAGGGACCGATGATGGCATCATTTTGACCGTCTTAGAGTCCGAACACGGCTGAATTTAACCATCTTAAAGGCCGTGCATGGCAAAATTTTAAACGACTTATAGGCCGAGGTTGGCTAAATTTTAAATGTCTCAGGGGCCGAGCGTGGCTCAATTTTCAACATCTCCGAGGCTGAGCATTTCTAAATTTTAACCATCTTCATGGCTGAGCAAGGCGAAATTTTAAACGTCTCAGTGACCAAGGATTGCTCAATTCTAAATGTCGCAGAGGCTGAGCATTGCTACATTTTCAATGTCGCTGAGGCCGAGGATGGCTAAATTTTCAATGTCTTGGAGGTCGAGGATGGCGTATTTTTAAAAATCTTCTAGGCAGAGCATGAATAAAGTTTAAACATCGTTGAGGTGCTGCATGGCGAAATTTTAACCTTATTCGAGGCCAAGCATGGCTAAATTTTAAATGTCTTCGAGGCCGAGGATGGTTAAATGTTAAATTTCTCAGACGCCGAGAATTGCTCAATTTGAACCGTCTCAGTGGCCGAGCATGGCTAAATTTTCATGGTCTTCGGGGCCGAAGATGGCTAAATCTTCAACAGTTTCGAAGCCGAGCATGTCTCTGGCAGTTCAACGTCTTAGAGGCTGAAGGTGGCAAAATTTGACCATCTTTGAGTCCGAAAAAAACTAAAATTTACAATCATCAAGGCCAAGGTAATGTTAAACGTCATCGAGGGCGAATTTTGCTCAATTTTAAATGTCGCAGCGGCCGAGCATGGCTACATTTTCAATGTCATTGCGGCCAAGGATGGATAAATTTTCAGTGTCTTGGAGGTCGAGGATGGCACCATTTTAAACATCTTCTAGGCAGAGCATGAATAAAGATTGAACATCGTTGAGGTGGTGCATGGCTAAATTGTAAACGTCTTTGAGGCCCAATATTTCTAAATTTTCAACACATTTGATCCCGAAAATTGAATTTTTTTTAAACTTTGAGGTTGGACATTGCTACCTTTTACCAACGTCAAGGCTGAGCATGCTGAAATGTTAAACTTCTTAGTGGCCGAGCATGTATCATCTTTAAACACCATTGAGGCCAAGGATGAATTAACTTTAAACGTCTAAGTTGCCGACAATGGCAAAGCTTTCGGCTAAATTTTCACCAACTCCGATGTTCATTATGATTAAATTTTAAATGACTTAGAGGCCAAGGGTGGCTAAGTTTTAAACATCTAGAAGGCCGAGCATCGCTAAATTTCAATCTGCTTTAGGGGCGAGCATGGCTAAATGTAAAATGTCTTAGAGGCCGAGCATGCGCTCAGTTTACAACATCTTCAATATTGAGCATTGCAAAATTTTACCATAATCAAGGCCGAGTATGGCTTAATTTTAAACGTTTTAGAGGCCTTGCAGTGCTAAATTTTAAATGCCTCAGAGGCCAAGCGTCTATAAATTTTAAATGTCTTCCAGGCCGAGGATGTTTAAATATTACATTTCTCAGAGGCCGAGCATGGCTAAAAGTTTAGTCTTCGGGGCAGAGGATGGCTAAATCTTAAAGGTCTTAGAGTGCAAGAATGGCTAAATTTCAACATCTTTAGGGCTGAGGGTGGTTAAATTTGACCATCTTTCAGTCCGAACAAAACTAAGTTTTACAATCTTCAAGGACGAGCATGGCGAAATTTTAAACGTGATACAGGGCGAATTTGGCTAAATTTTAAATGTCGCAGAGGCCGAGCATGGCTCAATTTTCAACATCTTCGTTTGCTGAGCATTCCTAATGTTCATTCACCTCAATGGCCGAGCATGGCTAAATTTTGGAGATCTCAGAGTCCGAGGGTGGCTACATTTTAAATGTCTCATTGGCAGAGCATTGCTAAACTTTCATCGTCTTCGAGCCTTGGATAGCTAAGTTTTAAACATCATCTCGGCCGAGGATGAATAATAATCAACATATTCGAGGCAGAACATGTCTACATTTTCAATATCTTCGATGCCAAGCATGGCTAAATTTTCAACATCTTCGAGGTTGGGAATTGCTAAAATTTACAATCATTATGTCCAAGCATGGCGCAAATTCAAACATCTTAGAGGCCGAGAGTGGCTAAATTTTAAATGTCAATGATGCCAATGATGGCTAAACTGTGTACGTCACGGAGGCCGACAATGGCAAAATTCAAACGTCATAAGGCTAAATTTTAATCAATTTTGAAGCTGAGCATGGCAAAAGTTTAAATTTGTTAGAGGCCAAGGATGGTAAAGTTTTAAAAATCTACGAGCCGAGCATGGCTTAAATTTAAACATCTCAGAGACTGAGGGTGGCAAAATATTAAACATCTTCGAAGCCAAGCATGTCAAAATTTTAAATGTCTTAGAGGCCGAGCATGGCTAAATTTTAAATGTCTCGGAGGCCAATCATGAGCGACCGTTTTAATATCTTCGAGGCCGAGCATGGCTATCTTTTCAACATCTTCGTCGCAGAGCGTGGCGAACTTTTCAACATTATCGACACCGAGCATGTGTAAATTTTCAATGTCTTTGAGGTCGAGGAAGGCAACATCTTCAACAGCCTCGAGGCCGAGCAGTGCTGAATTATAAACATCTTAGAGGCCGTGCATGGCTATATTTAAAAGTCTTAGGGGCCGAGGATGGCGAAATTTTGAGGCCGAGGAAGGCTAAATTTTGAACATGTTCGAGGCCAAGTATGGCGAAATTTTAAACACATTGAGGCAAAGGATTGCTCAATTTTAAACGTCTAAAAGGCTGATAATGACAAAATCTGAACGTCATAAGGGTCGAGGGTGTCTAAATTTTAACCAACTTAGAGGTTCAGTATGGCTAAGTTTTAAATCTCTTCGATGCCGAGCATGACTAAATTTTAAATGACTTGGAGGCTGAGCATGGGCTAATGTATTTACAACATTGAGGCCTTGCATGGCGAATTTTAAACATCTTCGAGGCCGATGATTGCTAAATTTTAAGCATCTTCGAGGCCAAGGTTGGCTAAATATTAAATGTCTCAGAGTCCCAATGTAGCACAATTTTCAACATCTTCGAGGCTGAGCATTGCTAAATATTAACCATCTTCATGGCGGACCATGGCAAAATTTTAAACGTGTAAGAGGCCGAGGATGGCTAAATTTTAATTGTCTCACTGGATCATCGAGGCGGAGGAAGGCTAAATATTCAACAATTTCGAGGCCGAGCATGGCAAATATTTTAACAACTTCGAGGTTGGGCATGGCTAATTTTAGCAACTTCAAAGCCTGGCATAGCGATATTAGTACCATCTTAGATGCCGAGGATGGCTAAATTTTTAAATTCTCAGGGGCCATGCATGGCTAAATTTTCAATGTCTTCGATGCCGATGATGGCTAAATCTTCAACATCTTCGAGGCCGAGCATGTCTAAATTTTCAATGCCTTCGAGCCCGAGGGTGGCTAAATCTTCAATAGCCCCGAGGCCGAGTATGGCTAAATTTTAACCATCTCCAAGGTGGAGCATGACGAATTTTAAACGTCTTGGTGGCCGAGGATTGCCAAATTTTGCATCTTTGAAGCCGTGCATCGCAAAATTCTGAACATCTAGGCCGAGCACGAATACATTTTAAACATCTTTGAGGTAGAGCTTGGCTTAATTGTAAACGTCTTATCACCGAGAATGGCTAAATTTTCAAGACATTTTGAATTGTCTCAGAAGCCGATTATGGCTAAATATTCAATGTCTTCGAGGACGTGGATGGCTAAATATTCAACACTTTCAAGGCAGAGAATGACTAAATTTTAAATGTATTTGAGACCGGGCTATAGCTAAATTTTAAACAATTTCGAGATCGAGGATGCTAAATTTTAACAATCTCCAAGGCCGAGCATGGATAATTTTATACGTCTCAGAGGCCGAGAATGGCTAAATTCTAACCGTCTTTGAGGCCGAGGATGGCTTAATATTCAACAGCTTTGAAATAGAGTGTGTCTTAATTTTAGACACCTTTGAGGGCAAACATGGCTAAATTGTAACATCTTAGAGGCCGAGCACAGCTAAATTTTCAACATCTTCCATTGCCAAATGTTACCATTTCAAGGCCAAGCATGGCACAATTTGAAACGCCTTAGAGGCCGAGGCTGGCTCAATGTTAAATGTTCCAGAGGCCGAGCATGGTTAAATGTTCACTGTCTTCGAGGCCGAGGATGGCTAAATCTTCAGCAGCTTCGAAGCCGAGCATGGCTAAATTTTAAACATCTTAGAGGCCGAACATGGCTAAATGAAAACGTCTTTGGGGTCAAGGATGGCTAAATTTTGACGATCTTTGAGTTCGAATCAGGACGAGCATGGCTCAATTGTAAACATCTTAGAGGACGAGGAAGACTAATTTTTAACCGTCTTGGAGGCCGAGGATGCTTACCTTTTCAACAGCTTTGAAATCGAGCGTGCCTAAATTTCAAACATCGTCGAGGCCAAGCATGGCTAAATTTTAATCATCTTTGAGGTCGAGCATGGCTAAATTTCAACCAGCTCTAAGGCGCATGGCGAATTTTGAACATCTTCGAAGCCGAGGTTGGCCCAATTTTTAACATCTTCGAGGTTGGGAATTGCTAAATTTAACCATCTTCAAGGCGAAACATGACCGAATTTTAAACGTCTCAGAGGCCGAAAATGGCTGAATTTTAAAAGTCTCAGTCGCACAATTTTCAAGATCTTCTAGGCTGCGATGGAAAAATGTTTAAACATCGTTGAGGCAGATCATGACAAAATGTTAAACATCTTCGAGACTAAGCATGGCTAAATTTTAAATGGCTCAGAGGACGAGCATGCGCTAAATTTTAAATATCATTGAGGTCGTAACGTTAAACGTCTCAGAGGCGGAGGATAGCTATATTTTAAATGTCTCGGAGACCGAGCGTGGCACAATTTTCAACATCATCGAGGCTGAGCATTGCTAAATTCTAACCATCTTCATGGCTGAGCATGGCGTAATTTTAAACGTCTCAGGGGCCGAGGATGGTTAAATTTCAAATGTCACAGATGCCGAGCATGGATACATTTTCAATGCCTTCGAGGCCAAGGATGGCAACATTTTATACATCTTCTAGGCCGAGAATGAAAAAAAATTAAATATCGTTGAGGCAGAGTATGACTAAGTTTTCAACGTTTTCGAGGCAGGGAATTGCTATATTTTCAACACGTTTGAGGCCAAACATGGCTAAATTTTCAACAACTTCGAGTTTCGACATTGTTAACTTTTGCCATCTTCAAGGCCAAACATAGTGAATGTTAAACGTCGTTCAACATCATTGAGGCCAAGGATGGCTAACTTCTAAACGTCTCAGAGACCGATAATGGCATAATTTAAACTACAAAAGGGCCGATGATGGCTAAATTTTAAACAGCTTCGAGGCTGAGTGTGGCTAAATTTTACATGTCTTAGAGGCCGAGGAAGGCTAAGTTTTAAGAATCTACTGGGCCGAGCATGGCTTAATTTCAACCTGCATTAGCGCTCAGCTTGGCTAAATTTTATATGTATCAGACGCCAAGAATATCAAAATTTTAAATATCTTCAAGGCGGAGTACGGCTAAATTTTAAATATCTCAGGCAGATGGTTGCTAAATATTAAACGTCTTAGATGCCGAGTGTAGCTAAATTTTAAACGTCTCAGAGGCCGAGCACGGCTACATGTTAACCATCTCAAAATCCGAGCATAGAGAACTGAAAGCGGCTTCGAGGCCGCGGATGGCGAAATTTTAAACATCTTCGAGGTTGGGTATTGCTAAATTTTACCATCTTCAAAGCGAAGCATGGCAAAATTATAAATATCTTAGAGACCGACCATGGCTAAATTTTCAATGTCTTCGAGGCTGAAGAGGGCTACATTTTAAACATCTTCACGGCCGATAATGAAAACATTTTAAACATCATTGAGGTGGAGCATGACTAAATTTTAAACGTCTTTGCGGCAAAGCATGAAAACGCCTTAGAGGTCAAGGATGGCTAAATTTCGACGATCTTTCAGTTCGAATCAGGACGAGCATGGCTCAATTGTAAACATATTAGAGGCCCAGGAAGGCTAAATTTTAACCGTCATCCAGGCCCAGCATGGCTAAATTTTCTACACTTTTGAAATCAAGTGTATCTAAACTTAAACATCTTTGAGGCCAAGCATGATTAAATTTTTGACATCTTCGAGGCCCAGCATGGCTAAATTTTCAACATCTTGGAGGTTGGGCATTGCTAAATTTCACCATTTACAAGGCAAAGCATGGCTAAATTGTCAATGTCTTGGAGGCCAAGGTTGGCTAAAGCTTCATCAGTATCATAGCCGAGCACGGCTAAATTTTAACCATCTTAGAGGCCGAGCATGGCTAAATTTTAAACGTGCTTGGTGCCGAGCATGGCTACGTTTTCAACACGTTCGAGGACGAACATGGCTAAATGTTCAACAAATTCGAGGTTGGACATTGCTAACTTTTCCCATCGTCAAGGACGAGCATGGTGAAATTTTAATCGTCTGAGAGGCCGAGCATGGCTAAATCTGAAACCACATTGAGGCCAAGGATGGGCAAATTTTAAACCTCTCAGTGGCCGACAATGGCAAAACTTAAACTTCATTGCTGCCGAGGATGACTAAACTGTAACCAGATTTGAGGCTGATTATCGCTAAATTTTAAACATCTCAGAAGCCGAGTATGGCCGAATGTTGACCTCCTCGAAGGCCAAGCATGGAGAATTGTAAACATCTTCGGGTCCGAGGATGGGTAAATTTTAAACATCTTAGAGGCCGAGCATGGCTAAATATTAACCGTCTCCAAGGACTAGCATGGCGAATTTTAAACATCTTTAGGCAGAGAATGGCTCAATTTGAAACATTTTCAAAACCGAGGATGGCAAACTTTCAGCAGCTTTGAAATCGTGCGTGACTGAATGTTAAACATCTTCGAGGCAAAGCATTGCTAAATTTAAAGGTCTTAGGCGGCATTGATGGCTAAATTTTGACCATGTTTGAGACCAAACACGGCACAATTTTATTATCTTCAAGGCCTTCGAGGCGGAAGAGGGCTAAATGTTAAATGTCTCAGGGGACGAGCATCGCTCAATTTTCAACATCTTCGAGGATGAGCATTGCTAAATTTTAACGACCTTCATGGCTGAGCATGGCATAATTTTAAACGTTTTAGAGGCCGAGGATGGCTAAATTTAAACGTATTAGTACCCGAGGATGGCTAAATTTTGACCATCTTTGAGTCCGAACACGGCTACATTTTACCACCTTACAAGGCCGAGCATGGCGAATTTTTAAACTCCTCAAGTAAATTGAGCATGGCTCAATTTTAAACATCTTCGAGGCTGAGCATTGCTAAATTTTAACAATTTTTATGGCGAGCGTAGCTAAATTTTAAACGTCTCAGAAGCCGAGAATGGCTACATTTTCAATGCCTTCGAGTCCGAGGATGGCCAAATTCTAAACAGCTTCGAGGCCGAGCATGGCGACATTTTAAACGTCTGAGAGGCAGAGCATGGCTAAATTTAAATGTCTTCGCTGCCGAGCATGGCAAAATTTTAAACAGCTAAGAGACCGAGCATGGCTAAATTTATAACCTTAGAGGCCGAGGAGGGCTAAAGTCTGTAAACCTTCCAGGCCAAATACAAATAAATTTGAAACACCTTTGAGGCCGAGCATGGCTCAGTTTTAAACATGTTTTAGGCCGAGCATTGATCAATTATATCCATCTTTAGGGCATCGCATGGCTCAATTTTAAACGTCTTAGTGGCCGAGCATGGCCCACTTTAAAGGTATTAGAGGCCGAGGATGGCTAAATTTTGACCATCTTTAAATCCGAACACGGCTAAGTTTTACCATCTTCAAGGCCGTGCATGTCGCAATTTGTAACAACTTTGAGACCGACAATGGCAACATTTAAACGTCATAAGGGCCCTGCATGGCTAAATTTTAACCAACTTCGAGGCTGAATATGGCTAATTTTTAAATGTCTTGAGGCCGAGAATGGCTAACTTTTATAAGTCTACAAGCTGAGCAGGGCTAAATTTCAATAGGCTTTAAGCCCGTGCATGTTTCAATCTTAAAATACTCAGAGGACCAGAATGTTAAAGTTTTAAACATCTTCAGGGCAAGCATGGCTAAATTTTAAACATCTTAGAGGCCTAACATGTGTAAATTTTAAACGTCACAGAGGCCGAGCAGGGCAAAATCTGAAAAGTCATAAAGGCCGAGGATGGTCTTATGTTTTAACATCTTTGAGGCCGAGCATTGATACATGTTCAACAGCTTCAGGCAAAGCATGGCTACATTTAAATGTCTCAGAGGCCGAGCATTGCTCAATTTTCAACATCTTCGAGGCTGAGCATTCCTAATTTTAACGATCATCATGCTGAGCATGGCGAAATTTTAAACGTCGCAGAGGCAGAGGATGGCTGAATTTTAAATGTCGCAAAGGCCGAGCATGGCGAAATTATAATCACCTTGTGGGCCGAGGACAGCTAAATTTTAAACATCTTCTAGGCTAATGATGAATAACTTTTAATCATTGTTGAGGCGGAGCATGGCTTAATTTTGAATGTCTTCATGGCAGAGCATGGTTAAATGTTCAATACGTTCGATGCCGAGCATGGCTAAATATCATTGAGGCCAAGGATGGCCGCATTTTCAAAGTCTCAGTAGCCGACAATGGAAAAATTGAAACGGAAGAACGGCCGAGGATTGCTATTTTTAACAACTTCGAGGCGTAGTATGGCTAAATTTTAAATGTCTTCGAGGCGGAGCATGGCAAATATTTAATCGTCCTAGAGGACGAGAATCTCAAAATATTTAACATCTTCCATCCCGAGTATGGCTATATTTTATACATCTTACAGGCAGAGCATGGCTAAATTTTCAAAATATTGGAGGACGAGCTTGCCCAAAGTTTAAACGTCTCAGAGGCTGAGCATTGCACAATATTAAAAGTCTTACATCAAGCATGACTAATCTTCAAACATCTTCGAGGCCAAGGATGGCTAAATTTTCAAACTGCTCCGTGGTCAAGGATGCCTAAATTTATACAGTGCCCTCCAGTAAACAGTCTATTTAAACAGAGACCCACAGTAAAGTCTATTTAAACAGAGCACTACAGTAAACTGTCTATTTAAAAAGTGCCCTACAGTAAACAGTCTATTTAATCAGTACCCTACAGTAAACACTCTATTTAACCAGTCTATTTAAACAGTGCCCTACAGTAAACAGTCTATTTAAACAGCGCCCTACAATAAACATTATTTCAACAGAGCCCTGCCGTAAACAGTCGATTTAAACAGCGCCCTACAGTAAACAGTCCATTTAAACAATGCGCTACAGTAAACAGTCCATTTAAACAATGCGCTACAGTAAACAGTTTATTTATATAGTGCCCGACAGTAACCAGTTTATTTAAACCGTGCTGTATAGTAAACAGTCTATTTAAATAGTGCCCTACAGTAAACAGTACATTTAAATAATGCGCTATAGTAAACAGTCTGTATAATAAATAGATTGTTTCCTACAGTAAACAGTCTATTTAAACTGTGCCCTCCGGTAAACAGTCTATTTAAGCAGTGCTCTCAGGTAAACAGAGTATATTAAAAAAGTGCCCTGCAGTAAAGTCTATTTAAACAGTGCACTCCGGTAAACACTGGGTAAAAGCAAATTACTGCGGATGCTGGAATCTGACACGAAATGGAAAATGCTGGAAAATCTCAGCAAGTCTGGCAGCATCTGTAAGGAGAGAAAGGAGCTAACGTTTCGAGTCCGATGACTCGACAAAGCTTTGCAAAGAGAAATCGGACTCCAAACGTTAGCTCTTTTCTCTCCCTACAGATGCTGCCAGACATGCTGAGATTTTGCACCAGTTTTCCCTTCACTCCAGTAAACAGTCTATTTAAACACTTCCCTGCAGAAAAAGGTATATTTAAACAGTGCCCGAAAGTGAAGTCTATTTAAACAGTGTCCCACAGTAAACTGTCTATTTAAACAGTGCCCAACAGTAAACATCCTATTTAAACAGACCTACATTAAACGGTCTATCTAAACAGTGCCCCACAGTAAACAGTCTATTTAAACAGGTCCCTGCAGTAAACAGGCTATTTAAACAGTTCCCTACAGTAAACAGTCTATCTAAAAAGTGCCCTACGGTAAACAGTCTATTTAAAGGGCACGACTGTAAAAGGTGCATTTAAACAGTTCCCTGCAGTAAACAGTTTATTTAAACCGTACCGTACAGTAAACTGTGCCCTGCCGTGAACAGTCTATTTAAACAGTACCCTACAGTAAACTGTTTATTTCAACTGTGCCCTGCCGTGAACAGTCTATTTAAACAGTTCCCTACAGTAAAAGTCTATTTAAACAGTACCCTACAGTAAACAGTCAATTTAAACAGTGCCCTACAGTAAACAGTCTATTTCGACAGTGAACAGTCTATTTATACAGTGCCCGACAGTAAACGGTATATTTAAACAGTCATGATGGCCAAATCAGGATGGCCAAACTTTAAACATCTCCGCGAATGGGAAATTTTCAAAGCCATCAGGGCCGATGTTGCTCATTTTTAACCAACTTCGAGGCCGATTCTGGTTAAATTTTAAATGTCT
Organism: Scyliorhinus canicula; assembly: GCF_902713615.1. Lineage (NCBI taxonomy): Eukaryota > Metazoa > Chordata > Chondrichthyes > Carcharhiniformes > Scyliorhinidae > Scyliorhinus > Scyliorhinus canicula. The sequence goes on from NW_024055730.1 coordinate 724,511, forward strand.
TAGAGACCGAGGATTGGTAAATTTTCAACAGCTTTGTAATAGAGTGTGTCTAAAGTTTAAACATCTTCGAGGCCAAACATGTCTAAATTTTAAAAATCTTCGAGGCCGAGCATGGCTACGTTTCCAACATCTTCGAGGCCGAGCATGGCTCAACTTTCAACATCTTCGAGGCCGAGCATGGCTCAACTTTCAACATCTTCGAGGCAAAGCATGGCAAAATTTTGCCATCTTCACGGCGAAGCATGGCACAATTTTAAAAGTCTTTGAGCCGAGGATGGCTCATTTTTAAATGAGTCAGATGATGACCATGGCTAACTTTTCAATGTCTTTGAAGCCGAGGATGGTTAAATCTTCAACAGTTTTGACGCCGACCATGGCTAAATTTTAAACGTCTTCGAGGCCGAGCATGGCTCAATTTTGACCATGGCTAATTTTTCAATGACTTCGAAGCCGAGGATGGATAAATCTTCAACAGCTTTGACGCCGAGCATGGCTAAATTTTAAACGTCTTCGAGGCCGAGCATGGCTTAATTTTGACCATCTTTGACTTCAAACACTGCTAAATTTTACCATCTTCAAGGCCGAACATGGCGAACGTTTAAACGTCTTAGAGTCCGACGATGGCTAAATTTTAAATGTCTCAGATGCCGAGCATGGCTCAACTTTCAGCATCTTCGAGGCTCAGCATTGCTAAATTTTAATCATCTTCATGGCTGAGCATGACCAAATTTTAAACGTCTTCGAGACCTAGCATGACTAAATTTTAAATATCTTAGAGGGCGAGGGTGGCTAAATTTTAAAAAACTTCCACGCCGAATATGGCTAAATTTTAAATATCTTCGCGGGCATGAGCAGCAAAATTTTAAACATCATTGAGGCCAAGGATTGCCAAATTTTCAAACATATCGGTGGCCGATAATGGGTATGTGTTTACGTCAGAAAGGTCGAGGATGGCTAAATTCTAACCACCTTCGAGGCTGAGTGTGGCTAAATTTCAAATGTCTGATTAGCCGAGCATGGCTAAATTTCAACCTGTTTTATGGCCGAGCATGGCAAAATCATAAATGTCTCATAGGCCAAGAATATCTAAATTTTAAACATCTTCCGGGCCGCGCACGGCTATGTTTTAAACATGTTAGAGGCCGTGCATGGCGAAATTTTTAAAATCTTAAAGGCCGAACAAGGCTACATTTTAAGCTCTCAATGGCCGAGCATGGGGAATTTTAAACGTCTTAAAGATGGGTATATTTTAAACAGATTTGAGGCCGAGGAAGGCATAATTTTCAACATCTTTCAAATCGAGCGTGTCCACATTTTAAACATCTTCGAGGCCAAGCATGGCTAAATTTTCAACATCTTCGTGGTTATGCATTGCAAAAATTTACCATCTTCAAGGCCAAGCATGGAGAAATGTTAAACGTCTTAGATTCGAGGAAGGCTAAACTTTAAATTTCTCAGAGGCTGAGCATGGCTAAATTTTCAATGTCTTCGAGGCCGTGGATGGCTAAATCTTCAACAGCTTCGATGCCGAGCATGGATCAATCTTAAACGTCTTAGAGTGCGATCTTGGCTAAATTTCAACTTCTTCGGGCCTGAGGATGTCTAAATTTGTCCATCTTTGAGTCCGAACACAACTAAATGTTACCATTTTCGAGGACATGCATGGCAAAATGCTAAACGTGATAGAGGCGAGGATGGCTAAATTTTAAATGTCTCAGAGGCCGACGATGGCTAAATTTTAAATTTCTCAGCGGCCGAACAAGGGTAAATGTTCACCGTCATCGAGGCCGAGGATAGCTAAATTTTAAATTTCTTCTAGGCCGAGCATGATAAAATTTTAAACATCATTGAGGGAGGGCATGACTGAATTTTAAACTTCTTCGAGGCCGAGGATGGCTAAATTTTCAATAGCTTTGAAATGAAGCATGTCAGAACTTTAAACATCCTCGAGGCCACGAATGGGTCAATTTTAAAAATCTTAGAGGGCGAGCATTGTCTAAAGTTTGAACAACTTTGAGGCCGAGGATGGCTAAATTGTCAACATCTTCCAAGCCGAGCATGGCTAAATTTTCAACAACTTCGAGGCCGAGCGTGGCTGAATTTTCAACATCTAGGTTTGGCATTGCTAAATTTTTTCATCTTCAAGGCCAAGCATGGCATAATTTTAAATGTTCCAGGTGCCGAGCGTCGCTCAATTTTCAACATCCGCGAGGCTAAGCGTTTCTAAATTTTAACGATCTTCATGGCTGAGCGTGGCGAAATTTTAAAGATCTCAGAGGCCGAGGATGGCTCAATTTTAAGTATCTCAGAGGCTGAGCATTGCTAAATTTGAATCATCTTTCAGGCCGAGCATGGATAGAATTTGCACATCTTCGAGGCCGAGCATGGCTAGGTTTTCAACATCTTAGAGGTTGGGCATTTGCTCAATTTTACCGTCTTCAAGGTCAAGCACGGCGAAATTTTTAACATCTTAGAGGCCGAGAATGGGTAAATTTTAAATGTATGAGAGGCCGAGCATGGCTACATTTTCAATGTCTTCGAGACCGTGGGCGGCTAAATTGTCAACACGTTCGATGCAAAATATGGCTATATTTTTAAGAACTTCGAGATTAGACAGTGCTAATTTTTACCATCGCCAAGGCCGAGCATGGCGATTTTTTACACGTCTCAGAGTCCGAGCATTGCTAAGTTTTAAACATTACTGAAGCCAAGAATGGCTAAATTTTAAACGTCTGAGTGGCCGACAATGATAAAATTTAAATGTCATAAGTGTCGAGGATGGCTACATTTTAACCAACTTCGTGGTTCAGTCTGGATAAATTTGCAATGTCTTCAAGGCTGAGCATGACTAACTTTTAAATGTCTTGGAGGCCGAACATGGGCTAGTGTTTTAACATCTTTGAGGCCGCGCGTGGGTGTATTTTCAACATCTTCGAGGCCGAGCATCGCAACATTTTAACCATCTCCAAGGCCGAGCATGGAGAATTTAAAACATCATCGAGTCGAGGATGGCTAAATTTTCAACAGCTTTGAAATGAAGCATGTCTAAATTTTAAACGTCGTCGATGACAAGCATGGTTCAATTTTAAACATCTAGAGGCCGAGCATGTGCTAAAGCTTTAACAACTTTAAGGCCGAGCATGGCTAAATTTTCAACATTCAAGCCGAGCATGGCTCATTTTCAACATCTTCAAGGCTGAGCATGACTAAAATTACAACATCTTTGAGGTTTGGCTTTTCTAAATTTTACCTTCTTCAATGCGAAGCATGGCGAAGTTTTAAACATCTGAGAGTCCGGATATGACTCAATTTTAAACGTCTCAGAGGCTGAGCATGGCTACATTTTCAATGTCTGGAAGGCCGAGGTTGGCAAATTTTTCAACACGTTCGATGCCGATCATGGCTAAATTTTTAACGACTTTGAGGCTGAGTATGGCTAAATTTACAACACATTTGAGGCCGAACATGGATAAATATGTAACAACTTCGAGGTTGGACATTGCTAACTTTTACCATCGTCAAGGCCGAGCATGGTGAAATTTTAAAAGTCTTAGAGGCCAAGGATGGCTAAATTTTAAACACGATCGATGCCAAGGATCGATAAATTTTAAAAGTCTAAGTGGCCGACATTGGCAAAGTTTCAACGTCATAAGGGTTGAGAGTGGCTAAATTGTAACCAAATTCCAGGCTGAGTATGACAAAAATTTTAAATGTCTCAGAGGCCGTGGATGGGTAAGTTTTAAAAATCTACTAGGCCGAGCATGGCTAAATTTCAACCATCTCCAAGGCCGAGTATGGCGAATTTTAAACATCTTCGATGCCGAGGATTGCTAAATTTTGAACATGTCGAGGCCGAGGATGACAAAACTTTGAACATCTTCGAGGCTGAGCATGGCTACATTTTCAACATCTTCGGGGCCGAGCATGGCTCAATTTTTAACATCTTCTATATTGCGCATTGCTAAATTTTACCATCTTAAACGCCAAGCATGTCAACATTTTTAACGTCTTAGATGCCGCACAGGGGTAAATTTTCAACATCTTAGAGGCCGAGCACGGCAAAATTTAAACATCTTAAGGCCCGACGATGGCTCAATTTTGGTGATCTTTGAGTCTGAACGTGGCAAAATGTTACCATTTTCAAGACCGAGCATGGCGAGATGTTAATGGTCTTAAAGGCCGAGAATGGCTAAATTGTAAATGTCTGAGTCCGAGCGTGGCTAAACATTCAACATTTTCTAGGCTGAGCATTGCTAAATTGAACCATCTTTATAGCTGTGCATGGCGAAATTTTAAGCGTCTTCGAGGCCCAGGGTGGCTCAATTTTAATTGTCTCAGAGGCCGATCATTGATAAATTTTCAATATATGCGAGGCCGATTGTGCCTCAATATTCAGCAGTTTCGAGGCCGAGAATGGCTAAATTTTAAACGTCTTAGAGGACGAGCATGGCTAAATTTTAAACATCTCAGTGGCCGAGCATGGCTCAATTTAAACGTCTTAGGGCCCGAGAATGGCTTACTTTTGGCCGTCTTTGAGTCCGAACACGGCAAAGTTTCATAATCTTCAAGGTGGAGCATGGTGAATTCTTTGACGTCTTTGAGGCCGACAATGGCACAATTTAAAAGTCACAAGGTAGAGGATGGCTACATTTTAACCAACCTCGAGGCTGAGCATGGCTAAATTTTAAATTTCTTGAGGATGGCAAAGTTTGATCAATCTACTAGCCACGCATGGCTAAAATTTAAACATCTCAAAGACAGAGGATGGCAAAATTTTAAACATCTTCGAGGCAATGCTGAATGTTAAATGTCTTAATGGCCGAGCATGGCTAAATTTTAAATGTCTTACAGGCCGAGCATGGCTAAATTTCAAATGTCTTCGAGGCCGAGCATGGGCTACCGTTTTATCATCTTTGAGGAGGAGCATGGCTAAATTTCCAACATCATCGAGGCAGAGCATGTCTAAATTTTCAATGTCTTCGAGGCCGAGCATGGCTAAATTTTTAACTGCTTTGTGATTGCATTGCAAACTTTTACCATTGTCAAAGGTGGAGTATGGCAAAATCTTTGATGTTAATGGCAAAATTTAAAAGTCACAAGGTTTGAAGATGGCTCAATTTGAAAAAACTTCGAGGCTGAGCATGGCTAAATTTTAAATTTCTTCTCGCCGAGGATGGCAAAGTTTTAATAATCTACTCGCCGAGCATGGCTAAAATGTTAACGTCTCTGAGGCCGAGCATGGCTAAATTTTAAAAATCACTAAGGCCAAGCATAGAGAATTTTAGATGTCTTAGAGACCAAGGGTGGCTAAATTTTAAATATCTTTGTGGCTAATTATGGATAAATTTTAAATGTCTTAGAGGCCGAACATGGCTAAATTTTAAATGACTTTTGAGGCAGAGCATGAGCTAACGTTTCAATATCTTTAAGGCTGAGCATGGCTGAATTTTCAACATATTCGAGGCCGAACATAGCTAAATTTTCAACATCATCGAGGCCAAGCAAGGTTCAATTTTAAATGTATCAGAGGCCGAGAATGTCTACGTTTCTAATATCTTTGAGGCCGAGGATGGCTATATTCTTCAACAGAATCGAGGCTGAGCATTGCTAAATTTTAAACATCTTGGAGGCCGAGCATGGCTAAATTCTAAATGTCTCAGAGGCCGAGCATGTTTAAATTTTCAATGCCTTCGAGGCCCAGAATGGCTAAATCTTCAACATCCTCGAGGCCGAGCATGGGTAATTTTTAACCCTCTCCAAGGCAGAGCATGGCGAATGTTAAACATCTTCGAGGAAGATGATTGCTATATTTTACACATCTTCGAGGCCGAGGATGGCGAGATGTTGAACATCTTCAAGGCCGAGCAAGGTTAAATTTGAAACATCTTCCAGGCCGAGCATAGCTAAAGTTTAAACATCTTCTAGGACGAGCATGAATGAATTTAAAACATCGTTGAGGGAGAGCATGGCTAAATTTTAAATTTCTTCGAATGAAGCATGGCTAAATTTTCAACACGTTCGAGGCCGAACATGGCTAAATTTTGAACATCATTGAGGCCAATGATGGCTGAATCTTTTACATCTCATTGGCCGACAATGGCAAAATGTAAACGTATATGTGTCGAGGATGGCTAAATGATAACTAGCTTCGATACTGAGCACTTGCGAAATTTTAAATGCCTTTGAGGCCGAGGATGGTTACATTTTAAACATCGCTGAGGCGGAGCGTGGCTAAACTTTCAACACCTTCGATGTCGAACATCATAAATTTTAATAACTTCAAGGTTGCAGATTGCGAACTTTTACCATCTTCAAGGCTGTGCATCGTGAAATTTTCAATGTCGCAGACAGCCACCATGGCTGAATTTAATCATCTCCAAAACCGAGTGTGTGGAATCGTCTTAGAGGCCGTGGATGGCTAAATTCTAAATGTCTGAGGCCGAGAATGGCTCAATTTTCAACGTACTCAAGGCAAGCATGGCGAAATCCTCAACAGCTTCGATGCCGAAAATGGCTGAATTTTAAACGTCATAGTCGGAAGATAGCTAAAATTTAAGGTCTTCGGGGCCGAGGATGGCTGATCTTTGACCATCTTTGAGTTAAACACGCCTTAAAGTTACCATCTTCAAGACAGAGCATGGCAAAATGTTAACCATCTTAAAGGCCGAGGATGGCTAAATTTTAAATGTTTCAGAGGCCGAGTGTGGCTCAATTTTCAACGTCTTCGAGACTGAGAATGGTTTAATCTTCAACAACTTCGACGCCGAGTATGGCTAAATTTTAACATTCTTGGAGTCCAAGCATGGCTAAATTTAAAGGTCTTAGGGCACGAGGAAGGCTAAAATTTAACCATATTTGAGTCCGAACGCGGCACATTTGTGCCATTTTCAATGCTAAGAGTGGCGCAATTTAAATGTCTCAGAGGCCGAGTGTGGCTCAATTTTTAACGTCTTCGAGGCCGAGGATGACTAAATATTCAACAGCTTCAAGGCCGAGAATGGATAAATTTTAAACATAGTTGAGGAAGCATGGCTAAATTCTAAACGTCTTGGAGGCCAAGCATGGCTAAATTTAAACATCTTAGATGTCGTGCATGGCTAAATTTCAACCATCTCCAATGGCGAATTTTAAACATTCTCGAGGCGAGAATGGCTAACTTGTAAACATCTCCGAGGGGACGATGGCTAAATTTTCAACAGCTTTGAAATGGAGCGTGACTGAATTCTAAACATCTTCGACGCCAAGCATGGCTCAATTTTAAACATTTTAGATGCCGAGCATGGACGAAAATTTTAACATCTTTGGGGCCGAGCATGGCTAAATTTTAAGCATCTCCAAGGTGGAGCATGGCAAATTTTGAAACGTTTTCAAGGCCGAGGATGCCTATATTTTAATCATCTTTGAGGCCGTGCATGGCTAAATTTTCAACATCTTCGAGACCGAGCATGGCTAATATTTCAACATCTTCGAGGTTGGGCATTGCTAAACTTGACCTTCAAGGCCAAGCATGGTGATATTTTAAACATCTAAAGGTCCGAGGATGGCTACATCTTCAACAGCTTGGAGGCCCAGCATGGCGAAATTTTACACGTCTCAGGGTCCGAGCATTGCTAAATTGTTAAAGTCTTCGAGGCTTAGCATGGCTAAATTGTCAACATCTTCTATGCCGAGCATGACTACATTTTCAATAACTTCGAGGTTGGGCATTTCTAAATTTTAAACATCTTCGAGGCCAAGCATGGCTACATTTTAAATGGGTTAGAGTTCGAGCATAGGTGATAGTTTTAACATCTTTCAGGCCGAGCATGGCTAAATTTTAAGCATCTCCAAGGCGGAGCATGGCAAATTTTTAATGTTTTCAAGGCCGAGGATGGCTATATTTTAATCATCTTTGAGGCCGTGCATGGCTAATTTTTCAACATCTTCGAGACACAGCATGGCTAATATTTCATCATCTTCGAGGTTGGGCATTATTAAACTTGACCTTCAAGGCCAAGCATGGCGAAATTTTAAACATCTTAGAGTCCGAGGATGGCTACATCTTCAACAGCTTGGAGGCCGAGCATGGCGAAATTTTACACGTCTCAGGGTCCGAGCATTGCTAAATTGTTAACGTCTTCGAGGCTAAGCATGGCTACATTTTAAATGTCTTCGAGGCCGAGCATGGCTAAATTTTTGACATCTTCGAGTTTGGGCTTTGCTTAATTTAACCATCTTCAAGGCCAATCACGGCGCAATTTTAAACGTCTCAGAGGCTCCATTTTCAATATCTTCAAGGCCGAGGATGGCTAAATAATCAGCATCTTCGAGGGCGAGCATGCAAAATTTTTAACGCCGTAGTGTCCGAGGATGGCTAAACTTTAAATGTCTCAGATGTCGAGCGTGGCTGAGAATGGGTAAATCATCAACAGCTTTGAGGCCGTCCTTCGCTAAATTTTAAACATCTTAGAGTTTCGGCATTGGTAAATTTGAACCATCTTCATGTCTGAGCATGGCAACATTTAAAATGAGAGCATCCGATGATGGCAACATTTTCAACGTCTCAGATGTCGAGCATGGCTAAATTTTAAACATCTTCGAGGTTGGAGATTGTAACTTTTACCATTGACAAGACCGAGTATGGTGACATTTTAACAGTCTCCAAAGCGGAGCATGGTGAATTTAAACATTTTCGAGGCCGATTATTGCTGAATTTTAAACATCTTCGAGGCCGAGGATGGCTCAATTTTCAACATCTTCGAGGCCGAGCATGGCAAAATTTTCAACATTTCCGAGTCCCAGCATGGCTCACTTTTCAACATCTTTGCGGTTGTGCATGGCTAAATTTTACAATCTTCAAGGCCAAGCATGGCAAAATTTCAAAAGTCTTACAGGCCGTGCACGGTCAAATTTTAAATATCTAAGAAGCCGAGCACGGCTAAATTTTACCATTTTCAAGACGGAGAATGGCGAAAGTTTAAATTTCGTCGAGGCAGGGGGCAGCACGGTGGCGCAATGGGTTAGCCCTGCTGCCTCACGACGCTGAGGTCCCAGGTTCGATCCCGGCTGTGGGTCACTGTCAGTGTGGAGTTTGCACATTCTCCCCGTGTTTGCGTGGGTTTCACCCCCACAACACAAAGATGTGTGGGATAGGTGGATTGGCCATGCTTAATTGCCCCTTAATTGGAAAAATGAATTGGGTACTCTAAATTTAAAAAAAAAATTCGTTGAGGCCAAGGATGGCTAAATTTCAAATTTACAGATCCCAGGGGCAGAGTAAATCGTGACCATTTATGAGTCCGATATCGGCTAAATTTGACCATCTTCAAGGCCGCGCATTGCAAAATGTTGCACATCTTAGAGTCCGATGATGGATAAATTTGAAATGTCTCAGAGGCTGAGCGTATCTCAATTTTCAGCTTCTTCGAGGTTAGGCATTGCCATATTTCACCATGTACAAGGCCGAGCATGGCTAAATTTTCAATGTCTTTGAGGCGGAGGGTGGTTAAATCTTCAACAGCGTCGAGGCCGAGCATGGCTAAATTTCAAGCGTCTTAGAGGCCGAGCATGGATAAATGTAAAGGTCTTCCGGCCCGAAGATGGCTCAATTTTGACCATCTGTGAGTCTGAACACGGCCACATTTTACCATCTTCAAGGTAGAGCATCGCAAAATTTTTAATCTCTTCGAGGCCGAGCTTGAATACATTTAAAACATTGTTGTGGTGGAGCATGACTAAATTTTCAAGACGTTCAATGCCGAGCATGGCTAAATTTTAAATGTCTCGGAGGCCGAGCATGGGCTAATGTTTTATCATCTTTGAGGCCGAGCATGGCTTAATTTTCAATATCTTCGAGGCCGAGCATGGCTAAATTTTCAATGCCGTGGAGGCCGAGGTTGGCTAGATGTTCAACAGCCTGGACGCCGAGCATGACTAAAGTTTAACCGTCTACAAGGCCGAGAATGGCGAATTTTAAATATATTCGAGGGAGATGATTGCTAAATTTTAAAACTCTTTGAGGCCGAGGATGGTTACATTTTGAACGTCTGTGGGGCCGAGAATTGCTAAACTTTAAACATCTTCTAGGCCGAGCATGAATACATTTTCAACACGTTCGAAGCCGAACATGAATAATTTTTAACAACTTCGAGATTGGACATTGCTAACGTTTAAAAGCCGAGCATGGTGATATTTTACACGTTGTAGAGGCCGAGCATGGCTAAATTTTAAACATCATTGAGACCAAGGATGGCTAAATTTTAAACGTCTCAGTGGCCGTCAATGGCAAAATTTCAACTTCATAAGGGCCGAGGATGGCTAAATTTTAACCAACTTTGAGGCTGAGTATGGCTAAATATTTAATGTCCTAGATGCCGTGGATGGCTAAATTTTGAAAATCGACTAGGCCGAGCATGGTTCGATTTCAACCTGCCTTAAATCGAGCATGGCTAAATCTTAAATGGCTCAGAGGCCAAAATTTCAAACATCTTCCAGGCCGAGCACGGCTAAAGTTGGGCATTGCTGAATGTTACTTTCTTCAAGGCCAATCATGACGAAATTTTAATCTTCTCAGAGGCTGAGCACGGCAAAAGTTGAACCATCTCCAAGGCCGAGCATGGCTAAATTTTCAACATCGTCGAAGCTGAGAATGGCTAAAATTTCAACATCTTCGAGGAGTGCATTTCTAAATTTGACCTTCTTTAAGATAAGCATGGCGACATTTTAAACATCTTAGAGACCGAGGATGGTTACATCTTCAACAGCTTCGAGGCCCAGCATGGCTAAATGTTACACGTCTTAGGAGCCGAAGATGGCTAAATTTAAATGTATTTGGGGCCGCAGATGGCGACATTTTGACCATCTTTGAGTGCGAACACGGCAAAATGTTACCATCTTTAAGGACAGGCATGGCGAAATGTTACACGTCTTCGAGGCCGAGGATGCATAAATTTTCAACAGCTATAAAATCGAGTGTGTCTAAATTTTCAACATCTTCGAGGCCAAGCATGGCTAAATTTTAAATGTCTTAAAGGTTGAGCATAGCTAAATTTTCAACATCATCTCGGCATAGCATGTCTAAATTTTCAACATCTTCGAGGCCTGGCATGACTACATTTTCAACATCTTCGAGGCCTGGCATGACTAAATTTTCAACATCTTCGAGGCCTTTCGTGACTAAATTTTCAACAAATACGAGGTTGGGCATTGCTAAATTTTACCATCTTGAAGGCCAAGCATGGCGATATTTTAAACGTCTTCGAGGCCGAGGATGGCTAAATCTTAAATGTCGCAGAGGCCGAGCATGGCTGAATTTACAATGTCTTGTAAAAAATCTACAACGCCTAAATACACAGGCCCGATTCACCCCCACTCCTTCCCCCATGACAGATTGACCCCAGCACCGTTCCGCAGACGGGATTCACCCCAGCTCTTTGCCCCAGGCCATAGCCACCTCGGCATTTTCCCCAGGACCATTTTCCCTGGTCCTTTCCCTGAAAGATTCAACGGTCTCTGCCTTTTTTTATGGTGAAAATCAGCTTCCCGCTCCTTTCCGGACGGAACTAGCTGCCCGGTCCTTTCCCGAAATCAGAATCAGCTCCACGCTCCTTTCCTAAGTCACAATCAGCTCCCCGCTCCTTTCCGGGGTCAGAATAAGGGACCGCTATTTCCGGGTACAGAATCAGCTACCCGCTCCTTTCCAGGGACGGAATCAGCTCCCGCTACTTTCTGGAGTCAGATTCACCTCCCGACTACTTTCCGGGTCAGCATCAGCTCCCGCTTCTTTCCGGGGTCAGAAAAAGCTGCCCGCTCCTTTCCGGTGTCGGAATCAGCTCCCCGCTCCTTTACGGGGTCAGAATCAACTCCCCGACACTCTCCAGGGACAGCATGAGCTGTCCGGATCAGAATCAGAATCAGAATCAGATCAGAATCAGAATCAGAATCAGAATCAGTGTCAGAATCAGCTTCCGCTCCTTTCCGGTGTCAGAATCTGTTCCCCGACACTCTCCTGGGACAGCATGATATCCCCGCTCCTTTCGGGTGTCAGAATCAGCTCCCCGCTCCTTTCCGGTGTCATAATCAGCTCCCGGACACTCTCTGGGGACAGCATGAGCTCCCCGCTCCTTTCCGGTGTCAGAATCAGCTCCCGCTCCTTTCCGGTGTCAGCGTCAGTTCCGCGCCCATATCCGGGGTTAGAATTAGCTCCCTCTCCTTTCCCGGGGTCAGTAGCAGCCCCCCCCCCCCTCCTTTCCGTGGTGACAATCAGCCCGCTCCATTCCATAGTCAGAATCAGCTTCCCACTCCTTTCCGGAGTCAGAATAAGCTGCCCGCCCCTTTCCGGTCAGACTCAGTTCCCCGCTCCTCTCCGGTCAGAATCAGTTTACGGCAACTTTCCGGAGTCAGAATCAGCTGCTTCCTTTCCAGGGTCAGAATCAGCTCCCCTCACCGTTCCGGGGTCAGAATCAGCTCCCGCTCCTTTCCCGGGTCAGAATCAACTTCCGCAACTTTCCGGGGTCAGAATCAGCTCCCCGCTCCTTTCCGGGGTCAGAAACCGCTCCCTGCTCCTTTCCGATATCAGCATGAGCACCCCGCTCCATTCCGGGGTCAGAATCAGCTCTCCGCTCCTTTCCGGTGTCAGAATCAGCTCTCCGCTCCTTCCCGGTGTCAGAATCAGCTCTCCGCTCCTTTCCGGTGTCAGAATCAGCTCCCCGCTCCTTTCCGGGGTCAGAATCAGCTTCCCGCTCCATTCCGGGGTCAGAATCAGCTCCCCTCTCCTGTCCAGTGTCCGAATCAGCTCTCCGCTCCTTTCCGGGGTCAGAATCAGCTCCCCGCTCCTTTCCGGGGTCAGAATCAGCTCCCCGACACTCGCCAGGGACAGCATGATCTCCCCGCTCCTTTCCGGATTCAGAATAAGATCCCCGCTCCTTTCCGGTGCCATAATCAGCTCCCCGACAGTCTTCGGGGACAGCATGATCTCCCCGCTCCTTTCCGGTTTCAGAATCAGCTCCCCGCTGCTTTCCGGGGTCAGAATCAGCTCCCGCTCCTTTCCGGTGTGAGAATCAGCTCCCCACTCCAATCCGGTGTCAGAGTCAGATCCGCGCCCCTATCCGGGGTTAGAATTAGCTCCCTCTCCTTTCCCGGGGTCAGTAGCAGCACCCCCCCCCCCCCGCTCCTTTCCGTGGTGAGAATCAGCCCGCTCTATTCCACAGTCAGAATCAGCTTCCCGCTCCTTTCTCGGTTAATAATACCCTTTCAATATTCGGGTGACTAGAACATTATCCTTACCAATATCATGTACAACTTCAGAAAAACGTCCCAACCCCTGTATTCAATTACCTAAACATGTATTTACATAACAGTAATAATGGGCACAGATTGTGGAAAATAGAGCCTCCTTCAGTGTTTTAAACTTCCAGTTATTCATCACGTTTGTATTGGTTCTTGAAAGCAGCAATGTCGCAAATTAGTCTGACTAGAAAAAGATGCAGAAGAATACCTTTCTGCCCTTTTTCTGGTTTAATAATGCAATTTCTATAACAGGGTGAACAGAACTGTACACCGGATTCCAATTGTGACCTTACTAATGTCGTTTAAAACTTCAACAAGAGGTTCCAACACCTGTATTGAATATCATGATCATGTGCCTGTTTCGCAGTAATGATGGGCACACAGTAATGATGGAGCAAATGTCCTACTTCAGTGTTGTGAAATTCCTAGTGTACTTCATGTAGGCGGTGGTGCCAAAAAGCAACAAAGTCACAGATTGTGGTTGACTGGAAAAAGATGGAGAATAATAGTATGCTCAGAACAGCAGCAAATTAAATCTTCACCCGATACGAATAGAAACAAAAGAGAAACAGATCAAAGGAAAGTGGTAAAAGAGAATGGATGAGAGACCGTTTGAGGCTCGAGCACATTGCACACCACACACTTACACCTTACTGCAGCATCACACTGTTTCGGTCTTGCAGGATTCATGACGTTAGAAATACTTTAGATCAGTTTCTTCTGCAGCATAAGTTACATGATGCACTCTACCCACAGAACTGATAACGGTTCATAATAATAATAATAATAATAGCAATCGCTTATTGTCACATGTCGACTTCAATTAAGTTACTTTGAAAAACCTCTAGCCGCCCCATTCCGGCGCCTGTTCGAGCAGCCCTGGACGGTACTTGAACCCGCCCTGCTGTCATCATTCTGCATTAGAAGACAGCTTTCAGTCCACAGTGTTGAACCAGGTCCCAGAAATTTAAAGCAACATCTCATAAAAAGATCACTTTTATTGGATGTGCAAGTTGTTGGTTCGGGCAGTATTTAATTTCCATTTCTCGTTCTAGTCGAGAATGTGGTGGTGAACTGCCTTCCTGAGCCGCTGCAATCAGTGAGGTGCAGGTGCACCCACCGTTCTTTCAGGGAGGGAGTTTCAGATTTTTTTTCCGTTCCATGAGGGTACGATTACATGTTTCGAAGTAAGAGTTCTGAGTGACTTGAGGGAAAACCTCCAACTACGTCCAGCAGAGGGCAGCAGAGCAGAGCTACTGATTGGCTGTTCGGGGGAAATTTGCATACGTGCAGTGCGGTCAGCCTAATTTGAAGGTGGTTTGTGGAGGGGCGGTTGTCAAGTGACAGTTAAACCCGAAACACTTCCTCAGTGAGTTCCCCCCCCCCACCTCCTACTCTGACCAAAGAAAAAAACACGGTCGTTGGGAAGCGGGAGCAGTGGCCAGACGTGAACTTGAGTGAGTGCCTTTAAATGTGCTTACCTTTCAGCGGGAGCAGGGTTTGAGGGAATATCAGGTAAGCTCTTCCTTTCTTTTTCTTGTTTTTTTTTTAAATCTAGAGGTGATGTCAGGGAAGGCAGTACAATGCTCGTCCTGCTGAATGTTTGAGGTGAGCACCCAACTCCAGCACCACAAAAACCGTGTCTGGGAACTGGAGCTGGAGCTGGATGAACTTCGGATCATTCGGGAGGCAGAGGGGGTCATAGATAGAAGCATCAGGGCGGTAGTTACGCCAAAGAATAAAGATATCTGGGTGACGGTGAGAGGGGCTGGGGGCAAGCAGTCGGTACAGGGATCCCCTGTGGTCGTTCCCATTAGTAACAGGTATACCGCTTTGTACACTGTTGGGGGGGGACGACTTACCAGGAGTCAGCCATGGGGTGCAGGTCTCTGGAACAGAGTCTGTCCCTGTTGCTCAGAAGGGAAGGGGGGAAGGACTGGAACATTAGTCATTGGAGACTCCATAGTTAGGGGGATAGATAGGAGTTTCTGTGGGAACGAGAGAGACTCACGGTTGATGTGTTGCCTCCCAGGTGCCAGGGTCCACGATGTCTCAGATCGTGTTTTCGGGATCCTTAAGGGGGAGGGGGAGCAGCCCCAAGTCATGGTCCACATATGTATCAACGACATAGGTAGGAAAAGGGATAGGGATGTAAGGCAGGAATTCAGGGAGCTAGGGTGGAAACTTAGAGCTAGAACAAACAGAGTTATTATCTCTGGGTTGTTACCCGTGCCACGTGCTAGCGAGTCGAGGAATAGGGAGAGAGAGCAGGTGAACACGTGGTTGCAGGGATGGTGCAGGAGGGAGGGTTTCAGATTCCTGGACAATTTGGGCTCATTCTGGGGTAGTTGGGACTTCTACAAATGCGATGGCCTACACCTGGACCAAAGGGGTACTGATATCGTCAGGGGGAGGTTTGCTAATGCACTTCGGGAGGGTTTAAACTAGTTCAGCAGGGGATTGGGAATCTGAATTGTAGCTGCAGTACACAAGAAGCTGAGAGTAGTGAGGTCATGAGTAAGGTTTCAAAGTTGCAGGAGTGTACCGGCAGGAAGGAAGGTGGTCTAAAGTGCGTCTACTTCAATGCCAGGAGCATCCGGAATAAGGTGGATGTACTTGCGGCATGGGTTAGTACCTGGAAACTCGATGTTGTGGCCATTTCGGTGACATGGATAGAGCAGGGCGAGGAATGGTGGTTGCAGGTGCCGGGGTTTAGATATTTCAGTAAGGTCAGGGAAGGTGGTAAGAGAGGGAGAAGGGTGGCATTGTTCGTCAAGGACAGTATTACGGTGGCTGAGCGGACATTTGATGAGGACTCGAATACTGAGGTAGTATGGGCTGAGTTAAGAAACAGGAAAGGAGAGGTCACCCTGTTAGGACTTTTCTATAGGCCTAACAAAAGTTCCAGAGATGTAGAGGAAAGTATAGCAAAGATGATTCTGGATAGGAGCGAAAATAGCAGGGTCGTTGTTATGGGGTCTTTAACTTTCCAAATATTGACTGGAAACACTATAGTTTGGGTACTTTAGATGGACCGTTTTTGTCCAAAGTGTGCAGGAGGGTTTACTGATGCAGTATGTAGATAGGCCAACAAGAGGCGAGGCCGTATTGGATTTGGTACTGATTTGGCAGGGGATGAACACAATGGAAATGTGGAGCATGTTCACGAAACAGTTACTGTGTGTCCTTGATAAGTATGTACCTGTTAGGCAGGGAGGAAGTGGTCGACTGAGGGAACCAGGGGTTACTAAAGCAGTTGAAACACTTGTCAAGAGGAAGAAGAAGGCTTATGTGAAGATGAGACGTGATGGTTCAATTGGGTCGCTTGAGAGTTACAAGTTAGCTCGGAAGGCTCTAAAGAGAGAGCTAAGAAGAGCCAAGCGAGGACATGAGAAGTCTTTGGCAGGTATGATCAAGGATAACCCTAAAGCTTTTTATTGGTATGTCAGGAATAAAAGAATGACTAACGTAAGAGTAGGGCCAGTCAAGGACAGTAGTGGGAAGTTGTGCGTAGAGACCGAGGAGATAGGAGAGGTGCTAAATGAGTACTTATCGTCAGTATTCACACAGTAAAAAGACAAAGTTGTCGAGGAGAATACTGAGATACAGGCTACTGGAATAGAAGGGCTTGAGGCTCATAAGGAGGAGGTGTTAGCGACTCTGGAAAGTGTGAAAACAGATAGGTCCCCTGCGCCGGATGGGATTATCCTAGGATTCTCTGGGAAGCTAGGGAGGAGATTGCTGAGCCTTAAGCTGTGATCTTTAAGTCATCTTTGTCTACAGGAATAGTGCCAGAGAACTGGAGGAATGAAAATGTTGTCAACTTGTACAAGAAGGGGAGTAGAGATAACCCCGGTAACTATAGGCAAGTGAGCCTTACGTCAGTTGTGGGAAAAGTCTTGGAAAGGTTTATAAGAGTTAGAACATAGAACATAGAACACTACAGCGCAGTACGGGCCCTTCGGCCCTCGATGTTGCGCCGACCTGTGAAACCATCTGAAGCCTATCTGACCTACACTATTTCATTTTCATCCATATGTCTATCCAGTGACCACTTAAATGCCCTTAAAGTTGGCGAGTCTACTACTGTTGCAGGCAGGGCGTTCCACACCCCTACTACTCTCTGAGTAAAGAAACTGCCTCTGACATCTGTCCTATATCTCTCACCCCTCAATTTAAAGCTATGTCCCCTCGTGTTGGTCATCACCATCCGAGGAAAAAGACTCTCACTGTCCACCCTATCTAACCCTCTGACTATCTTATATGTCTCTATTAAGTCACCTCTCAGCCTTCTCCTCTCTAACGAAAACAACCTCAATTCCCTGAGCCTTTCCTCGTAAGACCTTCCCTCCATACCAGGCAACATCCTAGTAAATCTCCTCTGAACCCTTTCCAAAGCTTCCACATCCTTCCTATAATGTGGTGACCAGAACTGCACGCAGTACTCCAGGTGTGGCCGCACCAGAGTTATGTACAGCTGCAGCATGAACCTGTGGTTCCGAAACTCAATCCCCCTGCTTATAAAGGCTAGCACACCATATGCCTTCTTAACAGCCCTATTAACCTGGGTGGCAACTTTCAAGGATTTATGTACCTGGATGCCGAGATCTCTCTGTTCATCTACACTACCAAGAATCTTGCCATTAGCCCAGTACTCTGCATTCCTGTTACTCCTTCCAAAGTGAACCACCTCACACTTTTCCGCATTAAACTCCATCTGCCACCTCTCAGCCCAGCTCTGCAGCTTATCTATGTCCCTCTGTATCCTATAACATCCTTCAGCACTATCCACAACTCCACCGACCTTCGTGTCATCTGCAAATTTACTAACCCATCCTTCTACACCCTCTTCCAGGTCATTTATAAAAATGACAAACAGCAATGGCCCCAAAACAGATCCTTGCGGTACACCACTAGTAACTGAACTCCAGGATGAACATTTGCCATCAACCACCACCCTCTGTCTTCTTTCAGCTAGCCAATTACTGATCCAAACCGCTAAATCACCTTCAATTCCATACTTCCTTATTTTCTGCAATAGCCTACCGTGGGGAACCTTATCAAACGCGTTAGGATGTATAATCATCTGGAAAGGAATAATTTTATTAGAGATAGTCAACATGGTTTTGTGAAGGGTAGGTCGTGCCTCACAAACCTCATTGAGTTCTTCGAGAAGGTGAAAAACAGGTGGATGAGGGTAAAGCAGTTGATGTGGTGTATCTGGATTTCAGTACAGCGTTTGATAAGGTTCCCCACGGTAGGCTATTGCAGAAAATACAGAGACATGGAATTCAGGGTGATTTAGCAGTTTGGATCAGATATTGGCTAGCTGATAGAAGACAAAGAGTGGTGGTTGATGGGAAATACGCTGACTGGTGTCCAGTTACTAGTGGTGTACCACAAGGATCTGTTTGGGGGCCTTTGCTGTTTGTCATTTTTATAAATAACCTGGAGAAGGGCGCAGAAGGATGGGTGAGTAAATTTGCAGATGACACTAAAGTCGGTGGAGTTGTGGACAGTGCAGAAGGATGTTACAAGTTACAGATGGACATAGATAAGCTGCAGAGCTGGGATGACAGGTGGCAAATGGAGTTTAACGCAGAAAAGAGTGAGGTGATTCATTGTGGTAGGAATAACTGGAAGGCAGAGTACTGGGTTAATGCTAAGATTCTTGGTAATGTGAACGAGCAGAGAGATCTCGGTGACCATGTCCATAGATCCTTGAAAGTTGCCACCCAGGTTGAGAGGTTTTGTTAAGAAGGCGTACGGTATGTTAGCTTTTATTGGTAGAGGAACTGAGTTTCGGAGCCATGAGGTCATGTTGCAGTTGAACAAAACTCTGGTGCGGCTGCATTTGGAGTATTGTGTGCAGTTCTGGTCGCCACATTATAGGAATGATGTGGACGCATTGGAAAGGGTACAGGGAAGATGTACAAGAATGTTGCCTGGTATGGAGGGAAGATCATATGTTGAAAGGCTGAAGGACTTGAGGCTGTTTTCGTTAAAGAGAAGAAGGTTAAGAGGGGACTTAATTGAGGCATACAAGATGATCAGAGGATTAGATAGGGTGGACATCGAGAGCCTTTTTCTTTGGATGGTGTTGTCCAGCACGAGGGGACATAGCTTTAAATTGAGTGGAGATAGATATAGGACAGATGTCAGAGGTAGTTTCTTTACTCAGAGAGTAGTAAGGGCGTGGAATACCCTGCCTGCAACAGTAGTGGACTCGCCAACACTAAACGCATACAAATGGTCATTGGATAGGCATATGGACGATAAGGGAATAGTGTAGAGGGACTTTAGAAGGGTTTCACAGGACGGTGCAAAATTGTGTGCCGAAGGGCCTGTACTGCGCTGTAATGTTCTATGTTCTATGTTCTAATTCCCTTTGTTGTCCTTCCGGAGGATAGTGGTTGTGGGTTTGGAAGGTGCTGTCGCAGGAATCTTGATGGGTAAACGCAGTGCATTTTGGAATGGTGCACAGGGCTGCCACTGTGCGTCTCCAATGGGGGGATTCAATGTTTCTGGACGGGCAGCAATCAAGCGGGATGCTGGTGCTGAATGGTGTAGGAATTCTTGAGTGTTCTTGGAGATATGGGGTGCAGTGTGTCACGTGTTTACCTTTTGAGGACGTACCGATCGGTTACCCGATGATCAGAGGCTAAAAACCCTTGACTGCTGAAGGGTTCTCCGACAGGAGGGAACATTGCAGCCTGTTGATTGTCGCGCGATGTCCGCTTATTCGTTGTCGCGGATGCATGGTCTCGGCAATGTACCACACTTTGGGCCATCCTTTCTTGCAGCGTATGAGGTAGACACGTTGGGCCAGTCGCAGGATTATGTACCGCGTACCTGGTTGGTGGTGTTCTCACGTGTAATGGTGTTACCCATGTCAATGATCTGGCATGTCTTGCAGAGATGTCCCTGCCAGGGTTGTGTGGTGTCGTGGTCGCTATTCTGAAGGCTGGTTAGTTTGTTGCAAACAATGGTTTGTTTGAGGTTGCCCATCAAGTTTGAGGTTGAAATTAAGTTTCTATAAAGATGCAAGAAAGCACGCTCGTGATTTGAAACAAATTTGTTGGACTTTAACCAGGTGTTGCAAGACTTCTTACTGTTCTCACCCCAGTCCAACGCCGGCATCTCCACATCACTGTTTACATAGACCCTTTTTACCTCAGTGCACTGTTTACATCATAAGTAGTCTTATAACATCAGGTTAAAGTCCAACAGGTTTGTTTCGAAGACTAGCTTTCGGAGCACAGCTCCTTCCTCGGGTGAAACACGAAACATCAATTCTGGCAGAGCGACCTGGGCGTGCAGGTCTCCAGATTTTTGAAGGTGGCAACACGTGGACTAGGTAATCAAGAAAGCATATGGAATGCTTGCCTTCATTGAATGGTGTATTGTGTATAAAAACGGGCAAGTCATGCTGCAGTTGTATTAAAATATGGTATGGTTGGACGGAATATTGCGCACAATTCTGGTCGCCCCACTACCAGAAAGATGTGGAGGCTTTGGAGAGGTGCTGAATAGATTTAACAGGATGTTGCCTGTTCTGGAGGGTGTGAGTTATGTGAAGAGGCTGAATAGAGTCAGACTGTTTCATTAGAAAGACGGAGGTTGTGGGGTAACCTGAGAGGTCTGCAATATTATGATGGCCATGGATAGGGTGGATGGATAAGCACTCTTTCCCAGGTTAGAGGGGTCAGTCACTAGGTATAATGTCCGTGTGCAAAGTTTTGTTTATAAATTTAGAGTACCCAATTCATTTGTTTTCCAATTAAGGTGCCATTTAGCGTGGCCAATCCACCTACCCTTCTTATCATTGGGTTGTGGGGGCGAAACCCACGCAAACACGGGCTGAATGTGGAAACTTCACAGGGTCAGTTACCCAGGGCCGGGATCGAACCTGGGACCTCGGCAGCGTGAGGCAGCAGTGCTAACCCACTGCGCCACGGTGCTGCCTTTTGTGTGGCAAAGGCTATAGGAGATGTGCGGGGCAGGTTTTTATGCCGAGGGTGGTGAGTGCCTGGAATGCATTGCCAGGGAAAGTTGTGGAATCAGATACGTTATCGGAATTCATAAGACATCTTGGCAAGCACATGGATATGATGGGTATGGAGGGATACGGCACAAGGAAGTACTGACAGTTTTGGAAAAGGTCGGTACCCTGACTGCTACAGGCTTGGAGAGACGAAGGGCCTATTCCTGTGAGGAATTGTTTTCTGTTCTTTGTTCTATAATAGACTCTACTGTAGGGAACTGTTTACAAAAACTATGGTCACAGAGCGGCGCAGTTTAAATAGACGGTTTAATGTAGGGCACTGTTTCCATAGACTGTTTATTGTAGGACACTGTTAAGATAAACTCTGATTACTGTAGAGGACTGTAAACATCGACTTTGTTTACTGTAGGGCACTGTTTACATAGACTATGTGCTGTAGTGCACTGTTTACGTAGACTTGTTTACTTGAGGGGAGAGTTTACATCGACTCTGTTTACTCTGGGGGACTGTTTTCATAATGTTTTAAAATGTGGTGTACGATTTAGATAATCATTGGTTGTTGTGCGGCTCTGTTTAATATGCGTTTGATTCCTGCAACGCACTGGTTAATCGGGCTGTTTACTATAGGGGTCTGTTTCCGTAGATTTTGTGTTCTGAAGCACACTGTGTAAAGTTTAGTGCCGTTCAGCAAACGGTCCCCTTCCGAAAATCTCAACAATTACCAAATATAACCAAATTTTATTTGAAGTGTGTCCTGCTTTCAACTTAAATTACTTTACTTTGAACGGTGCTCTGCAGTAACCCGTGTGTATGTAAAGCGTGCCCTGCAGTAAACCATGTATTTCAATAGTTCAGTACTGTAGCAGTTTATTAAATACTTTGTTTAAATAAATAGATTAATTTAAACAATGCCCTCCGATAATTTGACAAGAAAGAGCCTATGGAAAAATTGTATAAAAGCAAAGCTCAACAGTAAACAGTACTTACGTGAAACTGATACTACTGTAAACAGTCTTTCTAAACAGTGACCTGCAGTAAACAGTGTTTATGTAAACAGTACACTGCTGTAAACAATGTATATATCGGCAGTGCTCTACAGCAAACAGTTTTTATGTAAACCGAGCCCGACTGTCAACAGTCAATGGAAACAGTCCCTACAGTAACAGTGTTTCTGTAAACCGGACACTGCTGTAAAGAGAGTCAATGTAAACAGTCTAACACAGTAAACAGAGTTTATGTATTCATTACCCTCCAGTAAAAAGTGTTTATGTAAACCTCACACTGCTGTAAACAGAGTCTATATGAACGTAGCACTGCAATAAACAGTGTTTATGTAAACTGTACACTGCTTTAAACAGTCTATGTAAACAGTGCCCTACAGTAAACTGTTTTTGTCAACCGCACACTGCTGTAAACAGGCTATATAAACAGAGCACTGCAATAAACAATGTTTATATAAACCGTCATTGCTGTAAACAGTCTACATAAACAGGCCCGTACAGTAAACCGTGTTTATGCAAACAGTACACCGCTCTAAACAGACTTTATGTAAATAGTGCCCTCAGTAAACAGTGTTTATATCAACAGTACACTTCTGCAACAGAGTCTATGCAAACAGTTCCCTACAGTGGACAGTGTTTATGTAAAGATAGCACGACAGTAATAAGTGTTTATATAAACCGACACGACTCTAAACAGACTATATGATAACAGTGGCACACAGTAAACAGTGTTTATGTAAACACTACCCTGCTGTAAACGTAGTCTATGTAAACAGTACCCTATAGAAAACCGTGCTTATGTAAACAGTACACAGCTGTAAACTGTCTACAAAAGCAGTGCACTACTGTAAACAGTGTTAATGTAAACAGTACACTGCTGTAAACGCAGTCTATGCAAACATTACACTGCAGTAAACAGTGTTTATATAAACCGTACACTGCTCTGAACAGTCTGTGTAAACAGTGCCCTGCAGTAAACAGTGCTTTTGTAAACCGAGCACTCCTGTTAACAGTCCATGTAAACATAGCACTACAGTAATCTGTGTTTATATAAACCGTACTCTGCTCTAAACAGAATCTATATATACAGTGCCATACAGGAAACAGTGTTTCTGTAACCCGAGCACGACTGTGACCAGCATCTATGTAAACAGTGGCGCACAGTTATCTTAACCTACTGAAACGTACCCTATAGTATTACTTTACAGTAAAGTGTTTTTTTAAACAGATCTATACAGTCAGAAGACTTCTTAACAGCGCTCTGTAGTAAATATAATCTATTTAAACAGCGTTCCAAGAAGTACAATTAAACAGTGCTCTACACTCTACAGTTCCTATTTAAACATTTTACCACAGAAAACAGCCTTTTCACAGAGTGTTAGAACATAGAACAGTACAGCACAGAACAGGCCCTTCGGCCCTCGATGTTGTGCCTAGCAATGATCACCATACTCAAACCCACGTATCCACCCTATACCCGTAACCCAACAACTCCCCCCCTTAACCTTACTATTACTATTAGGACACTACGGGCAATTTAACATGGCCAATCCACCTTAAAATAAACCTTCAACTTCAATATGGTTTCATTTTTCACCTTTTCACTATCCTTTAAAAATTCATACAGTAAATATGACTTTTCGTTTCAAAAAAGCAACACACGCAAACAGGTATAATAATATAGTCCATTTTCTTTTCTTATTCCTCGAAATTAAATCTTTCTCGATTGACAGTTTCTTTGAACTAGAATGTATTTGCACGATCCGTCCATTTCTCTTCACCTCGGCATTACTGTTTAAAGTCAGATACTTCAGTTCAATCTGATCACAGAGTTCCTTGCAATTATCCAACGCTAGACAATTGGTTATCACAGCTTTCAGACAGTCCAATATCTGTTGAAAATCCACTGTCCACTGAAATTATCGACCTTTATTCAGCAAGTCTATCAGTACAGCAACCGCGCTACAAACATTCGGTACAAATTTCCGGTAAAATCCACTCATACCAAAAATTCTCATTATTTCCCGTCGTGCAGAGGGTATCGGAATCTCTCCAATAACTGTTGGTTTCACATCCTGTGTGACCATTCGATGCAGTCCGATTGTGTGTGTGTGTGGGGGGGGGGGGGGGGGGAGGGGCAACGAAAGTGAGTTGGGCTTTTCCAAGTTCGCTTTTGGCTAGGTTAACCGCCAAAGCCGCATCCTGAAGTCTATTAAATAACTCAATCAGATGTTTTAAATGTTCCTTCCATGACTGGCTGAAAATTACCAGATCGTCGATGTATACCGCGCAATTGGGTAATCCTGAAACAACTTTGTTAGTTAACCGTTGAAAAGTGTCTGTGCCGTATTCCATGCCAAATGGCAGAAGTAAATACAGTTTGGAAATACAAGCTGACTGTCCCTCTTTCTCAATGCAACCCTCCAAACGTGGGATAGGATAAGAGTGCGTTCTTTTAATTGAATTAATCTTTCTATAGCCCAAACACAACGCTGAGTACCGTTTGGTTTTCGTACCGTCACTATGGGTAAGCTCCATGGGCTGTAACACACTTTAATTATGCCATTTTAAGAATACTCTCAATCTCTTTGTGAACCTGTGACAGTTTTAATGGGTTAAGTGTGTGTGGATGTTGCTTGATTGCAACAGCATTTCCCACATCTACATCATGTGCAGCCAGTTTCGTACTTTCCAATTTACCCCTAAAAACCTGCCCCTGCGATATCAATAACTCTTTCAGATCAGTTATTTTTTTCCTCTGGAAGGTAACGCAACAATTTATGCAAAATGTTTAAGAACATCCTCGTTTTACAAATGTATTTGACGTGTGTTAAATTCACAGTCATCTGCATTTGATTCGTTACTTTGAGTTAGAATCATTAAAACCTGCTTTTCCTTCCCTTCCCTTTCACAGTACCTTTTAAGCATATTCACATGACATACACGGTGAGTCTTCTTTCTATCTGGTGTTTTTACAATATAATTCACATAAGTTAGTTTCTTTTCAATCTGATAAAATCCACAAAACCTCGCGTTTAAAGGTTCACCTACCACTGGTAACCATACTAAAACTTTATCTCCACAACCAAAATTATGAACTTTGGATTTCTTGTCCGCTACCCGTTTCATCACATTTTGTGCAACTTTTAAATGTTGTCTAGCAAATTCCCCTGCTTTATTCAATCGTTCCCTAAAATTTCACACGCTATCCAATGATGTAAGTTCCGATTTCCCACTTCCCAATTTTTCCTTAATCAATTTAAGTGGTCATCTTACCTCATGAAAATGAAAAAAATGAAAATCGCTTATTGTCACGGGTAGGCTTCAATGAAGTTACTGTGAAAAGTCCCTAGTCGCAACATTCCGGCTCCTGTTCGGGTAGGCTGCTACGGGAATCGAACCGTGTTGCTGGCCTACCTTGGTCTGCTTTCAAAGCCAGCGATTTAGCCCAGTGTGCTAAACAACCCCCTGAACAAAGATTAGTTCAAAAGGACTAAATTTTGTTGACTCATTAGCTGCATCCCTAATTGCCAACAGTACGAATGTACTTCCTTTATCCCAATCCTCTGGATAATTTTGACAATAAGCCCCCAACATTGTATTTAATGTTCGAAACCACCTTTCCCACGCTACCTACGATTCTAGATGGTATGCAGTTCAGTTAAAATGTTTTATTCCTAAGCTAACCATAACTTCTTTGAATAACCTAGAAGTAAAATTTGATCGTTGATCCAATTGTGTTTTTGTTGGTAGCCCGTATCTAGGAAATAATTGAAGTGATTCCTCCACAATCTATTTTGCTGTAATATTTTCCACTGGAAAGCCTCTGGAAACCTAGGAGACACATCCAGTATAGTCAAAAGATATTGATTCCAAATTTCCGTTTGAGGAAGCCATCCGACGCAATCAATTAGAACCTTTGTAAAAGATTCCTCAAATGCTGGAGTGGGTATTAAGGGTTTAAATACTGCTTGAGATTTCCTTATCATTTGACATGTGTGTCATGCTTGCCAATATCTAAATACATCTTCATCTTGTCCAGGCCAATAAAAATGTTTCTGGATTTTAGCTTGAGTTTCCTTATTCACATATGATCTCCCACTGCTACCTCATCTGCAACTCGCAACACCTCGTTTCTATACTCTACCGGCGATACTACTTGATGAACTTCTGCCTACTTTCCATCCTCCTGCATATATAAAGGTATCCATTTTCTCATCAAGACATCAGTTTACGGTAATAACATTCTGCTATACTAGCAGATTATTCTTCTGTATATTCTTTCTGATACATTCGATTTATTTCTACATCTTTCTGTTGTAACTCAGCCAACTTTCCTAAACTAAAAATATCCGCTTCATCTTCCATCTGTTCTTGTTCGTTTTCAAACATCTGATCAAAAATCGTTTCTGATAATCGCACCAACATCATCTTCGCTCTTTGATTTTTCCTCTGGTCTTAACCTGTGACTTTGTGACACCGTTACTACAGAATCCTGGAAAATCCCAGGATATTCGTCCTACGACACTTCCGTTGTCTGGTTCTCCACAGGCTAATCAACCACAGTAGGCATCGCTCCCACCTGCAATACAGCTATATAGTTCCCCAAGGTAAACTGTATTGCTGAAAATGATGGTTTCTGCATTACGTCTACTACCACTTCACCATTCTTCACTGGAATTTCACACCTTACCTTATATAATGGAACACTATTCCTCTCACCCTTAATTCCACATATTACCCCTTGTTCTAGCAATTTTCTTCCCAAATTACGTAACTCCTTATCTCTTCCCATAAACTCGTTCCTACATGTCTTAAAATTTGCACTTCTTTACCTGCTCCTTCTGATACACATCAATGGACTTTATCCACACAAGTAAACCCTTTAAAGAAATCTGGCACCTTCTTATCCATCACCTCTTGGTCAGACTGTACAATCTTTTGGACCTCCTTCGTTTCACTCGGGCGCTTCTTTCAAACTTTAACAAACCCCACTTTCGGATTATGTTTCACCACATCAGCATTCCCAGTGATTTTGTTCAACCACCAACACTGCGACTTTGCATGGCCCCGTTGATTACAATGAAAACATTTGAAATTTTTCATCTCTCTTCCACCCCCCTGGATTTCTTTTTTAATCTGAGGTACACTCTCATTATTATCTCCCATCAGATCACCTTTACCTTTCCCACTTGAGTATTTCTCATGTCATCAGTTTCTGTCACTCACAGGCTGAAACTGATGTCGGAAACCAAGCTTTGAGTTATGAACTAATTCATAATCATCTACCATTTCTGCCGCTACTCTCGCAATTTTAACCATTTGCTCTTCCACATAAGTTCTCACTATATCAGCAATTACATTTTTAAACTCCTCCAAAAGTATAATTTCTCTGACAGCTTCATACGTTTGATCTATTTTCAAAGCCCTTGTCCACCTCTCAGAATTTCTCTGTTTGAGCCTTTCAAACTCCAAGTGTGTTTGGCCAAATTCTTTCCTTAAATTTCTAAACCTTAGCCTGTCGGCTTCAGGCACTAGTTCATATACATCTAAGGTTTATTTCTTCTCCTCATACGTCCCAGATGCCTTCTCCGGTAGTGATGCAAACACTTCACTAGCCCCACCTATCAGCTTTGTTTGAATCAGTAATACCCACATGTCCTGTGGCCATTTCATTTGTTTCGTCACATTTTCAATTGAAATGAAAAAAAGCTTCTAACTCCTTCTCATGAAACATTAGCAATGCTTGGGCATATTTAAATAGACCCCCACGACGCCTTCGACTTTGGCGCACTTTTCCCCTATCCTCATCAATATCATACAACTGTACGTTTCACTTTACGTCTGACAGTTTTAACTGACTGTCATGTTTCATGGCCATTTTCTGAAGTTCAAGCTCTCTTTATCGTTTTTCCTCATTTGTATCTCCCAGTCTCTTTATTTTTGTTCTGCTAGGGCAATTCTTTCTTTTATCTTTTCTTCTCTCTTCCTTTCTATTTCATGTCTCTCTCTTTCCCTTACTTTTTCCTTTCTTTCGTATTCAAGCTGCTTTAATTCTTTCTCATGTTCCATTTACTTAATTTGTAACAGAATCTGTGCCTTTCCAATGAGTCAAACTGTATCTCAGGCAACTTTAAATGCTCAGCCATCACCATAATTTCATCATCCTTTCGAATTTTGAAAGGTAACGTTAATGCTAATGTTTTTGCCATCACTGTCTGTTTTTAAGCCTGTCAGTCGGGTACTGCGTGTGACGGTCTCCACCCCCAAAAACTTCAGAGCCTCTGAAAGAGAAATTGTCCACAACACAGTCCCTACTAGAATACCACACCTGAAAAGCAACTACAATATACTCACCTTTCATTGTATTTAAGTTCACAAAGCCAATCCAATAAATAGATTGTGATCCACCTCGAGCCCCCAAGTTCATATGGGCCAGGGAGTTGAGAACCCCAAAGTGTATCATAGATTTCACCTGACCCATATATTTTAATCGATTGTGGTATGGGTGGCACGTGGCTCACTCTACAAAGGTGGTACAGCAGAAATGGAAAAGTATTTTTTAAAGAAAAACAATGTTTATTCTATGGATTCAAGTTAACCTTTTTAAAACATACAGTAAACACATTAGCAAACATTTGTTCAAATACAGCCCCCAAGATATACAGCACGAAGTAATCCTAAAGCTTTCCCTTTAACATCCATAATATTGACAAACAACCACTACAAAGAGCAGTTATTAGTTTTAAATAACCAAAGGATCGATTTAGTCTTGAAGATGACAGAGCGAAAGACTAATACCGCTTCTGGCTGTGACCGCAGCTTTCAAGCTCTGTGAACAAAACTAAATCACGCCCTGCAGCAAACAGCCTATAACGAAAGTAAAAAGCAGACAGACATCCCAGCGCCACCCACACCCTGACGTCACTGATTAACACCTATTTCTTAAAGATACATGTCATCAACACCAATTTCTTAAAGGTACTCTCACATCCTCTGGCTTTAAGACTGTTTGTTATTTCGCCATGCTCGGAGTCTGCGACCTTTAAAATTTAGCCATGCTCTGACTCGCAGATATTTTATATTTACACCTACTCGGCTTCGAAGATGTTTAAAATCTAGCCATGCTCGGTCTCTAAGACGGTTAACATTGAACCGTGATCGGGCCTTGAAGATGTCTAAAATTGAGCCATGCTCGGCCTATAAGACGTTTAAAATTTTGCCACGCTCGGCGTCCCAGACGTTTAAAGTTTAACCATTTTTGGCCTCTAAGCCTTCTAAACTTTAGCCACGCTTGGCCTCGATGATGTTTAAAATTTAGGTATGAGCGGCCCTTAAGATGTTTAAAATTTAGCCATCAAACCTCTGTGACGCTTCAAATTTAGCCATGCTTGGTCTCGAAGCTTTTTTAAATTTAGCTATGAGAGGCCCCTAAGACGTTTAACATTTATCCATCTTCGGGACGAAGAACTTTAAAATTTAGCAATTCTCTGCCTCTTAGACGTTTAATATCTAACCAGCGCCGTACTCTAAGATGTTGAAAACGTAGCCTTATTCAGCCTCTGAGACGTTTCAATATTTAGCCATGGCCGGCGTCTCAGATGTTTAAATGTATTCATGCTCGGGCTCAAAGATTCTTAAAATTTATTCATGCTGGTCATTGAAGGTGTTTTCAATTTAGCTGTGCTCGACATTGATTTTTAAACTTTAGCCATCCTCTGCCTCAAAGAGGTTTGAAATGTAGCCATACTTAGCCTCGAGGGTGGATAAAAATCATCGGACTCTAAGACGTTTAAAATTTAAACATTCTCGGCCTCAAAGATGTTTAAAATTTATTTTTGTTCGACCTCGAAGTTGTTGAACATTTCTTCATCCTCGGCCTAAAAGATCTTTAAAATTAGGCCATGCTCGAGCTGGAAGATATTTAAAAGTTAGACATACGCAGCAGCTACATTTAAAATTAAGCCTAGCATATTTAGCCATGCTCGGTCTCTAAGTTGTTTAAAATGTCTCCATGCTCGGCCTCAAAGATATTTAAAATGTCCCCATGCTTGGCTTCTTAGGTGTTTAATATTTCAACATACTTGGCTTCAAAGATGGTTAAAATATAGCTGTGCTCAGCCTCTCCTTTATTTAAATTTAGCCATGCTCGGCCTCTGAGATGTATAAAATTCAGCCATGCTCGGCCTGGAGCATGTTTAAAATTTTGAAATTCCCAGCCTCGAAGATGGCTAAAATCTAGCCATCGTAGACATGAAGACGTTTAAATTTAGCCATGCTCTGCCTCTAAGATGTTTAAAATTTAGCCATGCTCGACCAGCGAGATGTTTATAATTGAGCCATCGCAGCATCTACTTTGTTTAAAATTTCACAATGGTCTGTCTCGATGAAGTTTAAAACATAGCCATGTCTGCATTCAAAAAGTATGTAATTTAGCCATGCTAAGCCGCAAAGACTTTTCAAATTTAGCGATGTTCGGCCACGAAGATGTTTATTATTGACACATACTCGGCCTCTAAGACGTTTAACATTTAGTCATTCTCGGCATCGAAGATGTTCAATATTTACACATACTCAGGCTCGAAGTTGTTCAAAATTTTGCCGTTCTCAGCCTACAAGATGTTTAAAATTTAGCCATGCTCGGTCTCGAAGGTGTTGAAGTTTTAGACATGCTGAGCCTCGAAGATGTTTAATAATTAGCCATGCTCTGCCTTTAATATGTTTGAAATGTAGCCATGCTCAGCCTCGAAGACTTTTAAAATTTAGCCATACTCGACATCGAAGATGTATAATAATTATACCTAATCGGCGGACAAGAAGTTTAAAATTTAGCCGTGTTCGGTTTCTAAGACGTTTAAAATTTAGCCATGCTTGGTCTCTAAGATATTTAAAATTTGCCCATTCTCGGATTCGAAGATCATAGATCATAGAACATAGATCATAGAATTTACAGTGCAGAAGGAGGTCATTCGGCCCATCGAGTCAGCACTGGCTCCTGGAAAGAGCACCCTACCCAAGGTTAACACCTCGACCCTATCCCAATATCCCAGTAACCCCACCAACACTAAGGGCAATTTTGGCCACTAAGGGCAATTTATCATGTCCAATCCACCTAACTTGCACATCTTTGGACTGTGGGAGGAAACCGGAGCACCCGGAGGAAACCCACGCACACACGGGGAGAATGTGCAGACTCCGCACAGACTGTGACCCAAGCCGGAATCGAACTGGGACCCTGGAGCTGTGAAGCGATTGTGGTATCCACTATGCTACCGTGCTGCCCAC
Organism: Scyliorhinus canicula; assembly: GCF_902713615.1. Lineage (NCBI taxonomy): Eukaryota > Metazoa > Chordata > Chondrichthyes > Carcharhiniformes > Scyliorhinidae > Scyliorhinus > Scyliorhinus canicula. Next base: position 756,068 of record NW_024055730.1, read on the forward strand.
AATATGTGTTGTATTTAAGCATAAGCAGCCTCGAAGATGTTTAAAATTTAGCATGTTCGGCCTATATGACGGTCTTTCTGATATTCAATAAGGGAGGTAGAGAGAAAACAGGGAATTATAGACCAGTAAGCCTAACATCGGCAGTGGGGGAAATGCTTGAACCCATTATCAAGGACTTAATAGCGGAACATTCAGAAAGCTGTGGCAGGATCATTAAGAGTCAGCATGGATTACTGAAGGGAAAACCATGCTTGATAAATCTGTTATAATTCTTTGAAGAGATAACCAGCACAGTTGACGAGGGGGGAGCTAGTCGATGTGGTATATTTGGACTTTCAGAAGGTGTTTGACAATGTCCCGCACAAGAGATTATCGTGCAAAATTAAAGCACATGGGATTGGGGGAAGCGTTTTGAGGTGGACAGAAAACTGGTTGGCAGAGAGGAAACAAAGAGAAAGAATTAATGGGTCCATTTCAATTTGGCAGACAGTAACCAGTGGGGTACCACAGGTATCGGTGCTGGGACCCGAGCTATTCACAATATATATTAATGATTTGGATAATGGAAGAAAATATGACATCTCAGAGTTTGCAAATGATAACAAATTAGTTGGGAGGGTGGATTGTGACGAGGATCAGAGATCCTACAGCAAGATCTGGACAGGCTGGGCGAATGGGCAGACGAATGGCAGATGCTGTATAATTTGGATAAGTGTGAGGTTATTAATTTTGGAAGCAAAAACAGAAAGACACATTACTAACTGAATGGTTGGCAGAGGGGGTTGTGCAGTGGTACCTGGGTATTACAGTGCACCATTCGCTGAAGGCAAACATGCAGGTGCAGCAGGCGGTAAAGAAGGCTAATCGTATGTTGGTCTTCATTGCAAGAGGTTTCGAGTATAGAAACAGAGATGTGTTGCTGCAATTGTACAGGGCTTTGGTGAGGCCACACTTGGAGTTTTGTGTTCAGTCTTGGTCTCGTGGAATGCAGTACCACAGGACGTAGTTGATGTAAAACTTTGAATATATTCAAGAGGTGGCTGGATGTAGCATTGGGGAAAATTGGATCAAAGACTATTGGGAGAAACCAGGATTCGCCTATTCAGTTGGACGATCAGCCATGATCGTGATGAATAGCGGAGTAGGCGCGAAGGGCCTAAAGTTCTCCTTATGCTCCTATCTTCTGTGTATGCTACATGTATCTAAACACCCCGTCCGTACCTACACCCTGCTTCCCCAAACAACTTTGCCTCACTCCGATACCACTATACCACCTCGATACGTAGACATGCCCTCTGCAGCTGGACACTGGTTCTGCAAACAGCTTTCACTCACTCCTCTCCCACCTCTATCCGTACACCCCCTCTGTACCTGCACCCTGCTTTTCCAAACAACATTCACTCTCTGCCCATACTACCTCTATACGTACACCTCCAACTTCTGTAGCGTTTATTCCCAATTCCATAAGTGCACCGTCATCCAGACACTCACCAGCGCAATCTATCCAATCAGTCCTAGCATAACCCTGTACAGAAACCACACCGTCTTGACCTTCTGTTGTCACACCCCTTCCCTCCTATATTCCTTCACATTGCAGCTCATCATCAGTTATCCTTCATACCTAACCACACCCTCATATCTTCAAGTAGTCTATTAATCCCTTCAAATAATCAGGCATCCTGTCAACAAGGCACTTGACCAAAGCTTTCCACTCCACCGCTCCAAATATTACTCCCCTGTCCACACCCACACTTGCACATTCTCCACACAACAATCCGTTCACTTACGGCTACCAAACCTTTGAAACTCGTATATGCGCAATTATATCCACGCCGCTGCATTACCTTCATTATCCACTTTTCCACCTATACTAACAACTCAATAACCACCGCAATACCTCACTGTCATTCCTCCACTCATCATGGAGCATCCATCTCATTTTCGTCCCTTCATCGTACCATTTTTCAAGCTCTTCAAGGAACCCGCTGGTTAGCCAATTACTAATCACGTATCTCGACAGCAATTACGATTCGACCGCCTTTCCACTTCACCATCTTTTCCCCTCCCCTCTACCTATGATAAAGGAGTCTCCAGCGTTGACCACGTGGGAGTACAACACCCTCCCCCATTTCCATCTCCATCCCGTTTTCATACTCCACCGCAACGCAACTGATGATTCTCTTCTCTGCGGCAATGCTTCAATGCCATCTCTACTACCCGTCCGGCTTCTGTAATCTCTCACCCTATTCTGAATCAGCCCACATAGACTACATCATGCGAATTTGAACTGCTCCTCTGAACTTTCTCCTTCACAGTTTACTTCTGTCATTACAATAATACCTTGACTACAAATGTAATGAACATTGTTGCAGATCTATAACAAAAAGTTATTCGAAGTGTAAGCATGTTCTCACGACAATCAATACAATACATTTTTCGTTTAAAATTGTCTAACATTTTTAATTCATTCCAGGTCCTGAATAATGAGTATGTGTTAAGTAAAATCATAAATAAGTGAAGCGAATTACGGAAAAATGCGCCATAAACTGGGATTAATTAGTAGAATGGTTCAAGAAAAAACAAACAAGAAAGAAAAGTACAGCGCAGGAACAGGCCATTCGGCCATCCCAGCCTGCGCCGATCCACATCCTTTATCTAAACCTGTTGCCGATTTTCAAAAGACCTACTTCCCTCTGTTCCCCGCCCGTTCATCTATCTGTCCAGATGCATCATAAATGATGCCATCCCGTCCGCCTCTACCACCTCCGCTAGCAAAGCGTTCCAGGCACCCACCACCCTGTGCGTAAAAATATTTCCACGCACATCTCCCTTAAATTTTCCCCCTCTCACATTGAATCGTGATCCCTTGTAATTGACACACCCACTCTTAAAAAAGCTTGTTGCTATCCACCCTCTCCATACCTCTCATCATTTTGTAGACCTCAATCAGGTCCCCCCTCAACCTCCGTCTTTCCAACGAAAACAATCCTTATCGGTAGAAATCCACATCAAAATCTGTTGGACCCATGTGATTTGTACATCTCTATCAGTGTTGTGAAGTAATTTGACAAATGAACTGATTACAATATTGCAGTATGCTACGCCTATTGGATGTATTTTCTTCAGTCATTGGATTGCAGATGTTGGTCAATTTAATGCTGGTTATTTTTTACAACAACTGTATTGTTTTAAAAAAACAGTTAAAATTATTTGATCTTCTGCTGATTGGATTTAGTAATATTGGGTGACAATGTTAATGAACGTGAAATGGAACAAGGAGAATGGGAGTTCCGTCTTTAGTAATGTTTTCCCCCACATTTCAGTAATTTAACTATCAGTGTAAAGGGTTATTTTATCGCACTGAGCAGCAGTTTTCTGAACTTTCTCTGGGTTATTGTGTAAATAGCTGTGTTTGTGCAGGAGCTCAGAAGCTGCATCATAATCCCAGCCTCTTGAAATTCAGGAAAGGTCGTAAATAGGTATCTGCTCCTGAAAGCCGTCTTAATTCTAACGTACATGAAATATATAACTGTTGTCATCCAGAGCAGGATAAAACTACTGGATATTGCAAAGAGTAACACAATGGATCGTCTCCGGCTGATCAGCTCAGGATCCTTTTCATCCCTGTCACTGCTGTGCTGCCGCAGGCTCATTCGGCCGCGACTGGCTACCAAAATGCGTCTGACGGTGACAATATTAAAGAACAAAATCAGAAAGAATGGAATCACTGGGGTTAGCAGCTGCTCAATCCAAGAAAATGCAATTCAAATCGGCTCAAGGAAAACATTTGTGGACAGCCTGCATCCCCACGGCATCCAGTTGGAATAGGAGGAATACAGGAAGGGCCAGGGAATGTTCTTCAAGCAGAGCAGCGAGCTGACAGTGGCGATAACAACAACAGCAGTTTTCTCGGTGCAGTATTTGGTTTTCAGCTTCTGACAGCAAATGGCCACCAGGCGATCAAAGGTAAAAGAGACCGTCAACCAAACAGAAATGTCGATTGCAGCTGGAGACATGAAGAGAATGAACCTGCACACGGGAGTGTCGAGCAGGAAAGTGTAATCCCAATATATTGTAGCAATGCGATGTAAGATTACATTCCAGACGATATTCATGAGATCGGCTGCCGCCATGGCTATAAGATAGCGGGTGATGCATTTGGAGAGGCCACAGTCTTTGAAAGACAGGATTGCGATTGTAACGACGTTCACTGTGAGAAGTAGAATAGAAAAGGCGTGTAATAATTATGTCACGTGGAGGAGCAGATTAACACTGCGATGAGGTTATTGTGGAAGTCGCCACATGGTTGGGTACACAGAGAGAAAATTAAGAAAGTTAAATACATATGTAACAGGCACATATTTCGGAACTTGTGGGAGGAAACCCACAAAGAAGCGGGGGGCACGTTCAGACTCCACACAGACAGTGACCCAAGCCAGGAATCGAAAATGGGACCGTGGAGCTGTCAATCAACAGTTAGAACATAGAACATAGAACAGTACAGCACAGAACAGGCCCTTCGGCCCTCGATGTTGTGCCGAGCAATGATCACCCTACTCAAACCCACCCACCCTACTTAAACCCTATGCCGTAACCCAACAACACCCCCCCCCCCCCTTAACCTTACTTTTTTTTTGACCACTATGCTACCGCCAGGTTATAGAAAGGTAAGGTGATATTGTCAAAGAACGACGCGGTAGCATAATGGTTAGCAGTGTTGCTTCACAATCACAGGGTCCCAGAATCGATTCCCGGCTTGGGTCACTGTCTGTGCGTAGTTTGCACGTTCTCCCCGTGTCTGCGTGGGTTTCCTCCGGGTGCTCCGGTTTCCTCCCACATTCCAAAGATGTGCAGGTTAGATGAATTGGCCATGATAAATTGCCCTTAGTGTCCAAAAAGAGTTAGATGGGGATACTGGGTTATGGGGATAGGGTAGAGGCTTCGGCCGTAAGTGGAATACTCATTCCAAGGGCCGGTGAAGACTAGATGGGCTGAATGGTCTCCTTTTGCACTGTAAACTCTATGATTCTATGATATCATTCTATGATTCTATAACTGGTCAACATTCAATATAGAGCATCTGCTACAATCAGATTCATTTGAAGTTCCATGTACTGATATCCACACTCCCAGCGTTCTGCTATAATCTCCTGACTACCCAGTGCTTGGTGTTGGCGCACATTGTGGATTACCACCTCTCAGCTGTAATGCTACGTTTGTGACTTCAGATGGCGTTGAATTAGCTGTTCCAATGGATACATTAAATCTGGGGAGAAAGCCGAGATGGGAAGCTGATAATGTCCGCGGTTAATGGTTTGAGGGGACAGAAAATAAGAATGATGAGCAGAAAGGCAGAGAACAAACCAATGATGTGAAGGAGCAGTCTGATCAACCGCTCTGTAAAGACGATAGGAAACGGAGCGGAAATAACACACTGCGCTACATTTGAAAGGTAGTAGATCATTAAACATGAAACTGGTCGGAAGTAAGAGAGTCCAAAGAGGGGGGAAAGGGATTTGCAGTATATCTGACAAATATAAACAATCAGAAGAAAACATATTAAAATGCAAGTGAATAAAAGAACATATCAGCACGGTAATGCAGTACGCAAAGTACGCGTTCAGAGATAATCTGCAATGAATTTTCCAGATCAGCTAGTTATTATAATGTTCAAACTGAAGAACGTTAAAAAATCATCACCATGTTTAACTCAAAATTGAAGGTCACCACAATACATTTGGCCGGTTTTGAACATTAAACAGAAACAAGTTCAACATTTCAATATCTAAAAGTAATTTACCAGGAACGCCCACCGTTGCGAGTACAGGATAGTACACAGCTGCCAACTCGAAAGATTTTGTCGGACGCATTTTCTGTGTCAAGGGCTCGTGCTGGTGTTGGTGAAGGTCTGTCCCATGGTGTTTGACACAGTAAAATGTCATGACCGGTTTATTTATATTAAACTGGATGCTTAGTGATGCGAGGTTTATACATCCCGAATGATGGTTTTCACAGGTTGCTCAACAAACAATTTACTGACAGCAGCTGCGCTCTCATTGTAAGTCTCATTGGGGATTACATCACAATCTTAGGATCAGGCTCGAAACTCAAAGATGGCGAGTACATTTAAATATACAATGTTGCTTGTTTCAAAACCATGGCAATCAACATCGTTTTTGCATTTGGATACTGGGCACTAATTGCCCATTCCGTCGCATCATCCCCTCACTCACAATGTCACGGTCACAGTCCTTATTCTTATTAAAGACTCCTCGTCTTTGTTCCTTTCAGTTTCCCCAGATTATTTTTAGCTGGTCCTTCCCCATTCATGTTTCCAAATTTATTTTCTCTCTTATTCTGTTTCCCTTTTACAGGAAATCTATTTCACTTTGAAATCTTCAATTTACCTCCACTCTTTGAGTCACTACTATTTGTTTGTGGCTCTAATTCTCACATCTCGTATATGCTCTGCTCTGCTCACGCGACAATAACTTGGAAGACAAGTGGTGAGGATGGCTCAGAGTTACAGAGAGACACAGACAGATTGGGTGAATGAACATAGGCTTGGCAAATGGAATATCATTTCGGGGAATGTGATGTTATACATTGCCGGGAAGAAGAAAGGTCCTCAATATTATTCAAATGCAGAAAGACAGCAGAAATATGCCGCGCAGAGGAGTTTCATGAGAGGGGGTCCCCGTCAATCAGACATTAAAAGCCAGCATGCAATTTGGGCAAGTAATAGATGCGTGAAATGGAATGTCGGTCTTTGATTCACAGGCAGGTCAGCACACACACAGGGATGTCTTGTTACACCTGGACAAGGCACTGATTAGATACAACACTATTAGTGGTTCCAGCTGATGGCACTGGATACAGTGATGTGTCAGGCAGAGCAAGGCCATAATGAAATTATAGAAACACTTGTTGGAATGTAACATTGTTGTTTCTGTTTTTCTTTGCGCCTGAGGAGTATCAATATAGGTCAGTGAAAATATTGACCACCGAAATCGTTGGTTCAAGTGATATAGGTGGGCAGATATTTCGGCTCAGTTAAAATTCATCAGAGTGGAAGGACGAAACAAGGTCAAGGGTGCATTGATTTGGCCAGGAGGAGCAACATGATGGAGATAGGAACTTCGGAAATAGATCGACAGATTTAGTTACTCGATTGGTTATGAGAGTAATTAAATGATTTTCTCCCAGAATAATAAATATGAATTTTCAGCTCAGAGGAAGGTTTAGTCATTTCAGATACCCCACACAATTCTATCCAACCTCATAACCTTTCATCGCTTCTTTATCTCTGTGATACATTTGATGATTGTCTTACGTCTGTTTCCATTCATACCGAACGTTCAAAGGAGTTAGTTTCTACCAAAATAGCTACCATCTCCCTGACGACCCCCCCCACCCGCTCCAAATCAATATCATACGACCATAAGTCCATTGTGTATAGGAACATAATTAGGCCTTTCGTCCATCGAGTCGGCTCGGCCATTCAGTCATGGTTGTTATGTTTCTTACCTGCCTTGACCTCCTTCTTATTCGAAAACCTATCTATCTCTGTCTTAGATACAGAGTGTTGGCCTCCACAGCCACCTGCAGCAAAGTGTTCCGCAGATACAGTACCCTTTGGTTGAAGAACTTCCTCCTCAACGCAGTTTTTTGTATCGTCCCTTTCGTCTGATACTGTGTCCTCGTGTTCTAGTTTTTCTCACCAGTGGAACAGTCCTCTCAACGACCAATCTATCCAGGCCTCTCAGTATTCTGTAAGTTTCAACAAGATCCACCCTGATCCTTCAAAACACTAATACAGGCCCAGAGTCCCCAACTGCTCCTTACGGCAAGCTCTCCATTCCAGCCCTCATTCTTCTGAACCCCCTCTGGACTCTTTCCAAGACGAACACATCCTGTCTGAGATACTGGGGCCCAAACTGCTGACAATGCTCCTAATGGGGTCTGACCATAACATTATACAAGTACAGAAGAACATCACTGCTCTTGTATTCTATCCTCTCAACATAAATGCTAACAATGCATTTGCCTTCCTGACGTCTGACTGAACTTGCACGTTAATGTTAAGGTCATCTTCGGCCAGGACGTGTGCTTCTCATTTTCTCAGAATTTTTACACATAGAAAATAGTATGTGCATCCATTCATTCTACCAAAGTGCATGTTCTCATACTTTTGCCCATTGTATTCAATCTGCTACTTATTTGCCCACCCGCTTGACTTCTCAAAACCTTATGTCGGCCCCTTATTCCTCAACACTACTTGTGCCTCCGCATAGCTTTGTATGATAATCAATTTCATTTTACATGAGGGTAGAGTAATGGACATTAGAGGGTTGGAAAGAAGAAAAAAGTATATTGAGAGGAAAGTAAAGTACACGAGCTGAATAGCTTGATATGGGAGGAGTTCGAAATAGTGCAACATGTCGGGAAGCCCACAGAGTGGATTGTTGACAATTGAAGAGTGTCTGGGAGGGAAAGTAAAGAGTGGAAGCCGAGATGTTGAAAAAAGGTATGGAGAATGAAGGTGGAAAATAAGATGAGAGATGAGCGGGAAAGAACAAAATTGTGAAGAAGTGAAAGTAGTGGAGGGGAATTTAAGGTGTGGAGAGGGAAGTCAATGTAGAAAAAGAAGAGTATTATGTTGGCAGTTAAAGGGGGAATAAGACCATAAGACAGAGGAGCAGAATTATGCCACTTGGCCCATGGAGTCTGCTCCGCCATTTAATCATGGCTGGAACGTTCTCATCCCCATTCTGCAACCTTCTACCCATAACCACTGATCCCCTTATTGATCAATCACATATATATCTATGTCTTAAAGACACTGAGTGAATTGGCCTACACAGCCTTCTGCGTCAGAGTTCCACAGATTCACCACCCTCGGGATGAATAAATCCCTCCTCATCTATGTTTTAAAGGGCAGTCCCTTTAGCCTGAGATGGTGTCATCCGGTTCTAGTTTTTTCCTACAAGTGGAAACTTCCTCCCCACGTCCACTCTACCCCAGCATAACGTTCTGAAGCCCCCTTGCTTCCTCAATAATGCCTGTCCCTCTGAAGTTCATTGTATCATCTCCAAACTTAGCAACAGTGCCTTCAGTACCTTCTTCCAGATCATTAATGTGCATTGTAAAAATTTGGGAGCACCAGTAATAATGAGGGGGAATCAGCAGATTAGGAAAGAAGCAGCATGTATTGCATTCAAGGACAGTTTATCTGTTTTGAAAACACTGGAAACGACGTTTAATCTGGGGAATGCAAGAGAAACAAGGTCATTGCCCTGTGAGAAGTCCAATGAACGTTTCTACCGCCGTATCTCTGAGTCCAGGATGCCATTTGGCCTGACTGGTGCCAGTGTCATGAATATCGGAAAACCCTTGAAGGACATTCTGAATAGGCAGTGGTAACAGACAGAGGTCGTGGGTTACATTGGTACCAACGACAGAGATAGAAAATTGGACGAGGTCCTGTATCAACAATTTACGGTTTTCGGAGCAGATTGAATATATGACGTCAGAGGTTAATGTCTCCGAATCCTTGACAGCGAGGATTGGATGAAGGTGGTATAGCAGACGAAGGGCTGCTACTGAGATGGTGTCGGCGACTCGGCCACGGATTACGTTCCTGGTAAAGGCGCAACATATAAAGATACATTCAGAAATAAAAACAAGAATGTCTGGCTGGGAGAGCACAGATAAAATTGCTCGGGAAGAGGGGAATCTAAAACTGTACAGGTTAGTTTGATAGGCCATGATCAATGCGCAGGATAATCAAATTACACATACAAGTAATTACACTGGAACGAATGAGGTTGAGGTGCGACCTGACAGTGGTCTATAAAATTATGAGGGGCATCGACAAAGTGTATAGTCAGATCCTGTTTCCCAAAGTTTAGGGGTCAATTACTAGGGAGCATAGGATTAAGGTGCGAGGGTCTAGGTTTCGAGGAGATATACAAGGCAAGTTTTTTTACACAGAGGGTAGTCGGTGCCTGGAGTTCGCAACCAGAAGAGAGGGTGGAAACAGGAACGATAGTGACGTTAAAGGGGCATCTTGACAAATACATGAATAAGATTGGAATAAAGATATACGGACCCAGGAAGACTCGTGGTTAGTGTGTTGCCTCCCAGGTACCAGGGTTCGTGATGTCTCTGATCGTGTTTTTCAGATCCTTATGGAGGAGGGGGAGAAGCCCAAATTCGTGTCCACATAGATACCAACGACATAGGTAGGAAGAGAGATGGGGATTTGAGACAGAAATTCAGGATGCTAGGGTGGAAGCTGAGAGCTAGAACCAAGAGAGTTGGTATCTCTGGATTGTTACCCGTGCCACGTGCTAGCGAGAGAAATAAGAAGAGAGAGGAACTGAACACCTGGCTACAGGGATGGTGCAGGAGGGAGGGTTTTGGTTTCCTGGATAATTGGGGCTCATTCTGGGGTAGGTGGGACCTCTACAAACAGGATGGTCTTCACCTGAACCAGAGGGGCACCAATGTCCTGGGAGGGGGGGATTTGCTAGTGTTCATCGGGGGGTGGGGGTTAAACTAATTCAGCAGGGAGATGGGAACCTAAATTGTAGTCCCAGTGTACAGGATGTCGACAGTAGTGAGGTCAGCGATAGGGTTAAAAGTTCGAAAGAGGTCACCAGCAAGCAAGACGCTGGTTTGAAGTGTGTCTACTTCAACGCCAGGAGCATCCGGAATAAGGTGGGTGTGCTTGCAGCATGAGTTGGTACCTGGGAGCTCGATGTTGTGGCGATCTCGGAGAGATGGGTAGAGCAGGGACAGGAATGGTTGGTGCAGGTTCCAGTATTTATATGTATCTGTCAGAACAGAGACGATGGTAAAAGAGTGGGGGGGGGTGTGGCATTGTTAATCAAGGAAAGTATTACGGCGGCAGAAATGACGTTTGAGGACTCGTCTACTGAGGTAGTATGTGCCGAGGTTTGGAACAGGAGAGGAGAGTTCACCCTGTTGGGAGTAGTCTATAGACCTCCGAATAGTTCCAGAGATGTAGAGGCAAGGATAGCAAAGATGATTCTCGACAGGAGCGAGAGTAACATGTAGTTATGGGGGACTTTAACTTTCCAAATATTGACTGGAAATACTATAGTTCGAATGCTATAGATGGGTCAGTTTTTGTGCAGTGTGTGCATGAGGGTTTTCTGACACAGTATGTAGACAGGCCAACAAGGGGCAATGCCACATTGTAGGTGAGCACTTTGGTGATAGTGATCACAATTCGGTTATGTTTACTTTAGCGATGGGCCGGAATAGGTATATACCGCAAGGTAAGAATTATAGCTGGGAGAAAGGCAATTATGATGCTATTCGGCAAGATATCTGATATATTGGATTGGGAAGGAAACTGCAGGGGACGGGTACAATCGAAATGTGGAGCTTTTTCAAGGAACAACTACTGCGTGTCCTTGATAAATATGTAGGCAGCATATGGGCAGCAGGGTAGCATGGTGGTTAGCATAAATGCTTCACAGCTCCAGGGTCCCAGGTTCGATTCCCGGCTGGGTCACTGTCTGTGTGGAGTCTGCACGTCCTCCCCCTGTGTGCGTGGGTTTCCTCCGGGTGCTCCGGTTTCCTCCCACAGTCCAAAGATGTGCGGGTTAGGTGGATTGGCCATGCTAAATTGCCCGTAGTGTCCTAATAAAAAAGTAAGGTTAAGGGGGGGGGGGGGGTTGTTGGGTTATGGGTATAGGGTGGATACGTGGGTTTGAGTAGGGTGATCATGGCTCGGCACAACATTGAGGGCCGAAGGGCCTGTTCTGTGCTGTACTGTTCTATGTTCTATGTTCTATGTACCTGTCAGGCAGGGAGGAAGTTGTCGAGCAAGGTAACCGTAAGTTGTAGCACTTGTCAAGAGGACGAAGAAGGCTTATGTTAGGATGAGAAATGAAGGCTCAGTTAGGGCAGTTGAGAGTTACAAGTTATCCAGGAAGGACCTAAAGGGGAGTAAATATTTATTTCGGTACATATGGAACAAATGAATGAATAGAGTAAGATTAGGGCCAATCAAGGATAGTAGTGGAAAGTTCTGTGTGGAATCAGAGCGGATAAGGGAAGCGTTAAATGGATATTTTTCGTCAATGTTTACACTGGAGAAAGACAATGTTGTCGAGAAGAATACTCAGGTACAGTCGACCAGGCTAGATGGGATTGAGATTCACAAGGAGGTGATGTTAGCAATTTTGGGAAGTATAAAAAAAATAAGTTCCCTGGGCCAGATGGGATTTATCCTAGGATGCTCTGGGAAGCCAGGGATGAGATTGCAGACCTTTGTCCTTGATATTTATGTCATCTTTGTCGACAGGAATAGTGCCGGAAGACTGGAGGATAGCAAATGTTGTCCCCTCGTTCAAGACGGGGAGTTGAGACAACCCTGGTAATTATAGACCTGTGAGCCTTACTTCGGTTGTGGGTTAAAAATTGGAAAACGTTATAAGAGATAGGATTCATAATCATCTTGAAAAGAAAAATTTGATTAGCGGTACTCAACACGATTTTATGAAGGGTAGGTCATGCCTCAGAAACCTTATTGAGTTTTGTGAGCAGTTGACCAAATAGGTGGATGAGGGTATAGCGGTTGATGTGGGGTATATGGATTTCAGTAAGGCGTTTGATAAGGTTCCCCACGGTCGGCTATTACAGAAAATACGGAAGTATGGGATTGAAGGTGATTTGTTGCGGTTTGGATCAGTAATTGGCTAGCTGAAAGAAGACAGAGAGTGGTAGTTGATGGCAAATGTTCATCCTGGTGTTCTGTTACTAGTGGTGTAACGAAAGGATCTGTTTTGGGGCCACTGCTGTTTGTCAGTTTTATAAATGACCTGGAAGAGGGTGTAGAAGGATGTGTTCGTAAATTTGCTGATGACACGACGGTCGGTGGAGTTGTGGATAGTGCTGAAGGATGTGATAGGTTACAGAGGGACATAGATAAGCGTCAGAGCTGGGCTGAGAGGTGGCAGATGGAGTTTAATGCGGAAAAGTGTAAGGTGGTTCTCTTTGGAAGGAGTAACAGGAATGCAGAGTACTGGGCAAATGGCAAGATACTTGGTAGTGTTGATGAACAGAGAGATCTCGGCATCCAGGTACATAAATCCCTGAAAGTTGCCACCCAGGTTAATAGGGCTGTTAAGAAGGCATATGATGTGCTAGCCTTTATCAGTAGGGGGATTGAGTTTCGGAGCCACAAAGTCATGCTGCAGCTGAACAAAACTCTGGTGCGGCCGCACCTGGATTACTGCGTGCAGTTCTGGTCACCACATGATAGGAAGGAGGTGGAAGCTTTGGAAAGGGTTCAGAGGAGATTTAATAGAATGTTGCCTGGTATTGAGGGAAGGTCTTACGTGGAAAGACTCAGGGACCAGATGTTGTTTTCGGTAGGGAGGAGAAGGCTGAGAGGTGATGTAATAGAGACATTTAAGATAGTCAGAGGGTTAGGTAGGGTGGACACTGAGAGTCTTTTTCCTCGGATGGTGATGATCAACACGAGGGGACATAGCTTTACATTGAGGGGCGGTAGATAGAGGACAGATGTCAGAGGCAGTTTTTTTACTCAGAGAGTACTATGGGTGTGGAACGCTCTGCCTGCAACAGTAGTAGAGTCACCAACTTTAAGGGCGTTTAAGTGGTCACTGGATAGACATTTGGATGAAAATGGAATAGTGTAGGTCAGATCGGCTTCAGATGGTTTCACGGGTCGGCACAACATCGAGGGCCGAAGGACCCGTACTGCGCTGTAATGTTCTATATTCTCAGTGTAAACCGTTATGTTTGGACGGACAATATGGTCGCAACAGGCTTGGAGGGCCGAAGGGCCTGATGCTGTGTGGTACTTTTAATTGTTCTTTGTTCTTTTAACAGTCTATTTAAACAGTGTTCCATAGTAAACAGCCTGTTTATACAGTGTCCAGCAGTAATCAGTCTAGTTGCACTCTTTCCCACAGTAAACTTGAATTTCAACAGTACCTACAGTGAACTGTCTATTTTAACAGTCTACTGCAGCAAACATAGCCTACTTAGCCAGCATCCCACGAATCAATCTGAACCCTCTCTACTTACACAGTATCACAGGCAGGGGAATTAGTCAGGGTAGGGGCTTTTCACGGGGAGGGCGAATTAGTCAGGTTAGGAGCGGCTCACAGAGATGGGGAATTAGTCAGGGTAGGTGCTGTTCACAGGGAGGGGGAATTCGTCAGGGTAGGGGCTGTTCAGAGGGAGGGGAATTAGTCAGAGGAGGTGCTGCTCAGAGGGACGGGACAATAATCAGTGCACGTGCTGTTCATATGGAAGGATAATTAGTTATTGACTATTCCAAATCAAAACGAACGATTTTACAAAGCTAGCCACGGGAGTGGTACCCACAACCATCTGTGTAAAAAACTTGCCTCGTAAATCTCTAAATATTGCCCCTCGCACCTTAAACCAATGTCTCGTATTAATTGACCACTCTACCTGGGAAAAAGCCTCTGTCTATCCACTCTGTCTCTGCCCCTCATTATTTTGTACACCTCTGTCAGGTCGCCCCTCAACCTCCTTCGTTCCAGTGGGATTACTAGTATGTGTAAATAATTACCATGTGAGAACAAATCGAGTTTATTCAACCGTTCCTCATAGCTAATGCACTCCATACCAGGCAAAATTGTGGTAAATCTATTCTGTATCCTCTCTAAACCCTCCACATCCTTCTGTTAGTGGGTGGACCAGAATTGAACACGATACTCCAAGTGTGGTCTAACTAAGGTTCTATACTGCTTCAATATGACGTGCCGATTCTTATACTCAATGCCCCGGCAAATGAAGGCAAGCATGCCGTATACCTTCTTGACAACCTTCTCCACCTTATGCCCCTTTCAGTGACCTCTGGACCTGTACAACAAGATTTCTCTGCCTGTCAATACTACTGAGGGTTCTACCATTCACTATATATTTCAAACCTGCATTAGCCCTTCCAAAATGCATTACCTGACATTTCTCCGGATAAAACACATCGGCCATCTCTCCGCACATGTCTCCAAACGATCGAAATCCGGCTGAATCCTCTGGCAGTCCTCATTGCTATCCGCAATTCTACGAACCTTTGAGGCGTCTGCAAACGTATTAATCAGACCAGTTACATTTTCCTCCAAATCATTTTAATGTACTACGAACAGCAAAGGTGCCATCACTAATCCCTGCGGAACACCACGTCACAGCCCTCCAATCAGAAAAGCACGCTTCCATTGCCACTCGCTGCCTTCTTTGACCTATCCATCTTGCCAGCTCACCCGTGATCCAGTGACTTCACCTTTTGTACCAGTCTACCATGAGGGACCTTGTAAAAGACATTACTGAAGCCCATATAGACATCATCCACTCCCCTACCTTAATCAATCATCTTTGTGACCTCTTTGAAAAACAATATCAAGTTAGTGAGGTATGACCTAGCTGCACAAAACCGTGCTACGTCTCGCAAATAAGTCCATTTGCTTCCAACTGGGAGTCGATCCTGTCTCGAAGAATTCTCTCCAGTAATCTACCTTAATAATTTTCAAGGAGCCCTGAATCTCGTCTTTTTGGATCTCAATGTGACCCTGACTACCGATCGTCCCTTCTTCAGAATCAACGTCCACCAATTCATTCTGCACAGAACATTACAGCGTAGTAGAGGCCCTTCGGCCCACGATGTTGCGCCGTCCTGTGAAATCCCTCTAAAGTCCCTCTACACTATTCCCATATCGTCCATATGCCTATCCAATGACCATTTGAATGCGTTCAGTGTTGGCGAGTCCACTACTGTTGCAGGCAGGTCATTCCACGCCCTTACTACTCTCTGAGTAAAGAACCTACCTCTGACGTCTGTCCTATAAATATCTCCCCTCAATTTAAAGCTATGTCCCCTCGTGCTGGGCATCACCATCCGAGGAAAAAGGCTCTCACTGTCCACCCAATCTAATCCTCTGATCCTCTGGTATGCCTCAATTAAGTCACCTCTTAACCTTCTTCTCTCTAACGAAAACAGCCTCACGTCCTTCAGCCTTTCCTCATATGATCTTCCCTCCATACCAGGCAACATTCTTGTAAATCTCCTCTGCACCCTTTCCAATGCTGCCACATCCTTCCTATAATGTGGCGACCAGAACTGCACACAATACTCCAAATACGGCCGCACCAGAGTTTTGTACAACTGCAACATGAACTCATGGCTCCGAAACGCAATTCCTCTACTCATAAAAGCTAACACACCGTACGTCTTCTTAACAATCCTCTCAACCTGGGTGGCAACTTTCAGGGATATATGGACATGGACATCGAGATCTCTATGCTCATCCACACGACCAAGAATCTTACCATTAGCCCAGGACTCTGCCTTTCTGTTATTCCTTCCAAAATAAACCACTTCACACTTTTCTGCATTAAACTCCATTTGCCACCTGTCAGCCCAGCTCTGCAGCGTATCTATGCCCCCCCTGTAACTTGTAACATCCTTCTGCACTGTCCACAACTTCACCGACTTCAGTGTCATCCGCAAAGTTTACTCACCCATCCATCTACGCCCTCCGCCAGGTCATTTATAAAATGGACAAACAGCAACGGCCCCAAAACAGATCCTTGTGGCACACCACTAGCAACTGGACACCAGGCAGACCATTTCCCATCAACCGCCACTCGTTTTCTTCGATCAGCTAGCTAATTTCTGATCCAAACTGATAAATCACCTTGAATCTCATGTCTATGTATTTTCTGCAATAGCCTACCGTGGGGAACCTTATCAAACGCTTTACTGAAATCCATATACACCACATCAAATGCTGTACCCTCATCCACCTGTTTGCTCACCTTCTCGAAGAACTTAATGAGGTTTGTGAGGCACGACCTACCCTTCACAAAACCATGTTGACTATCTCTAATCAAATTATTCCTTTCCAGATGATTATACATCCTATCTCTTATAAACCTTTCCAAGACTTTTCCCACAACAGAAATAAGGCTCACTGGCCTATAGTTACCGGGGTTATCTCTACTCCCCTTCTTGTACAAGGGGACAACTTTAGCTATCCTCCAGTCCTCTGCCTCTATTCCTGTAGACAAAGATGACTTAAAGATCAAAGCCAAATGCTCAGCAATCTCCTCGCTAGCTTTGCAGAGAATCCTAGGATAAATCCCATCGGGCCCAGGGGACTACTATTTTCAAACTTTTCAGAATCGCTAACACCTCCTCCTTTAAACCTCAAGCCTTTCTAGTCTAGTAGCCTGTATCTCAGTATTCTCCTCGACAACTTTGTCTTTTTTCTGTGTTAAAACTGACGAAAAATACTCATTTAGCATCTCTCCTATCTCCTCGGACTCCACGCACAACTTCAACTACTGTCCTTGAGTGGCCCTACTCTTACCTTAGTCATTCTTTTATTCCTGACATACCGATAGAAAGCTTTAGGGTTATCCTTGATCCTACCTGCCAAAGACTTCTCATGTCCTCGCTTGGCTCTTCTTAGCTCTCTCTTTAGAGCCTTCCTAGCTACCTTGTAACTCTCAAGCGACCCGACTGAACCATCACGTCTGATCTTCACATAAGCCTCCTTCTTCCTCTTGACAAGTGATTCAAGTGCTTTAGTAACGCATTGTTCCCTCCCTCGACCACTTCCTCCCTGCCTAACAGGTACATACTTATCAAGGACACGCAGTAGCTGTTCTCTGGACATGCTCCACATTTCCATTGTGTCCATCCCCTGCAGTGTTCCTCTCCAGACGATGCATCCTAGTCATGCCTCATCGCATCATAATTGCCTTTCCCCCAGCAATAACTCTTTCCCTGTCGTTTATACTTCCATCGCTAAAGTAAACGTAATCGAATTGTGGTCACTATCACCACAATGCTCACCTACCTCCAAACCTAACACCTGTCCTGGTTCATTACCCAGTACCAAATACAATATGGCCACGCCTCTTGTTGGCCTATCTACCTACTGCATCAGGAAACCCTCCTGCACACATTGGACAAAAACGGATCCATCTAACGTACTCGAACTATAGTGCATCCAGTCAATATTTTGAATGTTAAAGTCCCCCATAACAACAACCCTGTTTTTTTCGCTCCTATCCAGAATCAACTTTGCAATCCTTTCCTCTACATCTCTGGAACTTTTCGGAGGCCTATAGAAAAGCCCTAACAGGGTGACCTCTCCTTTCCTGTTTCTTAACTCATCCCATACTACCTCAGTATTCGAGTCATTATCAAATGTCCTCTCAGCCACCGTAATACTGTCCTTGACTAACAAAGCCACCCCTCCCCCTCTCTTACCACCTTCCCTGAACTTACTGAAATATCTAAACCACGGCACTTGCAACAACCATTCCTCGCCCTGCTCTATCCGTGTCTCCGAAATGGCCACAACATTGAAGCCCCAGGTACTAACCAATGCCGCAAGCTCACCCACCTTATTCCGGATGCTCCTGGCATTGAAGTAGACGCATTTCAGTCCACCTTCCTTCCTGCCGGTACACTCCTGCAACTTTGAAACCTTACTCATGACCTCACTACTCTCAGCTTCTTGTGCACTGGAGCTACAATTCAGGTCCCCAATCTCCTGCTGAACTAGTTTAAACCCTCCGGAAGAGCATTAGCAAACCTCCCCGCAGGATATTTGTACCCCTCTGGTCCAGGTGTAGACCATCCCGTTTGTAGAGGTCACACCTACCCCAGAATGAGCCCCAATTGTCCAGGAATTTGAAACCCTCCTTTCTGCACCATCCCTGCAGCCACGTGTTCCACTGCTCTCTCTCACTAGTCCTCGACTCGCCAGCACGTGGCTCGGGTAACAACCCAGAGATAATAACTCTGTTTGTTCTAGCTCTGTTTCCACCCTAGCTCCCTGAATTCCTGCCTTACATCCCTATCCCTTTTCCTACCTATGTCGTTTGTGGACCACGACTTAGACTGCTCCCCCTCCCCCTTAAGGATCCCGAAAACACGATCTGAAACATTGCGGATCCTGGCACCTGGGAGGCAACATACCAACCGCGAGTCTCTCGCGTTCCCACAGAATATCCTATCACTCTAACTATGGAGTCTCCAATGACTAATGTTCTACGCCTTTCCCCCTTCCCTTCTGAACAACAGGGACATACTCTGTGGCAGAGACCTTTACCCCATGGCTGACGCCTGGTAAGCCCCCCCCCCCCGCATCAGTATTCAAAGCTCTATACCTGTTACTAAGGGGAACGACCACAGGGGATTCCTGTACTGACTGCTTACCTCCAGACCCTCTCACCGTCACCCATCTATCTTTATTCTTTGGCGTACCTGAAGCTTCTATCTCTGACCCCTCTGCCTCCCGAATGATCCGAATTTTATCCAGCTCCAGTTCCCTAAAACGGTTTTTGAGGAGCTGGATTTGGGGGCACTTCCTACAGATGAAATCAACAGGGACACTGACGGCGTCCCTCACCTCAAACATTCTGCAGGAGGAGCATTGTACTGACTTCCCTGACATTACCTCTAGATTTTTGTTTAAAAAAAGGAAAAAGAAAGGAAGAGCGTATCTGATATTCCCTCAACCCCTGCTCCCGCTGAAAGGTAAGCAATTTTAAAGGAACTCACTCACGGTCACGACAGGCCCCTGCTCCCGCTTCCCAACGACCGTGTTTTTTTTTATTTTGGTCAGAGGAGGAGGTAAGGGGGAAAAACAGACGAAGTGTTCGGGTTTAACTGTCACTTGACAACAGCCCCTCCATAAACCACTTTCATATTAGGCTGACCACACTGCACGTATGCAAATTCTCTTTGGTGACTACTGATGCAAAGTATTAATTTAGTACCTCGTCCATTTTCTCTGGCTCAACACGTAGATTCCCTTGCCTACCAATCAGTTGACCAACCCGTTCCCTGGCTACCCTCGTGCTTTTATATGTACGTGTAAAAAGCTTTTGGATTTTCCTGAACCCTATTTCCCAATTACTTTTTGTGACCCCATTTTAGCCCTTCTGACTCCTTTCTTACTTTTCTGCCTTTTTTCCTTGTATTCCACACGGGTTTCGTCTGGTCCCAGCCTTCTGCCGCAGGCAAGTGCCTGCTTTTTCTTTTTGACGAGGCCCACAATTTCTCTCCTCATCCAACATTCCCGAAATGTGCCTTATTTATCCTTCTTACGCAATGGAACATGCTGGTCCTGAAATCCTTTCAACTTACATTTGAAAGCCTCCCACATGTCAGATGTTGATTTACCCTCAAACATCCGTCCCCTGGGTTCTTCAGTTTCCGGCTAATATTGTTATAATTAGCCTTCCCCTAATTTACAATGTTAACCCGATACCACCCGTATCCTTCTCCACAAGCACGTCAAAACTTACTGCATTGTGGTAACTGTTCCCAAAATGCTCCCCTACTGAAACTTCGACACTTGTCTGGGCTCATTCCCCAATACCAGGTCCAGTACAGCCCCTTCCCTCGTTGGACTATCAACATATTGTTTTAAGAAGCCATCCTGGTTTCTCGTTACAAACTCTGCCCCGTCCAAGCTCCCAGCACTAAGTGAGTCCCAATCAATATTCTGGAAGTTGAAGTGTCCCATCAGAACAATTCTGTAGCATACACTCCGTTCCAAAATCTATCTGCCTATCTGCTCTATCTCCCGCTGGCTGTTGGGAAGCCAGTAGTATACCCCCAACATTGTGGCTGCACCCTTCTTTGTCTTGATATCTACCCATATAGACGCGCTGCCCTCTGAGGTGTCCTCCCGAACCAGTAGCGCAACACCTACACCCCTTTTACATCCCCCTCTCTCCCGCCTGAAACATCTAAATACTTGCACGTTTGGCTGCCAATACTGTCCTTCCCTCAACCAGGTCCCTATAATGGATACAACATCATAGTCCCAGGTACTATTCCAAGCTCTGAATCAATCCTCCTTAACCGTTTTACTTCTTGCATTAAAACATGCACTTCAGTCCACCATTCCCGCTGTGTGTAGCAACATCTCCCCGTCTGCTCTTCCCCAATGCCATACTGGCCCTATTCCCCCGTTTTCCCTCAATGTTTTCAACTTCTGTCCTATTGCTCCGATACCCCCCCCCCCCCCATACTAGTTTAAACCCTCCAGTTTTTGCTATAGGGCACTATTTAAATAAACTGTTTACTGTTGGACATTGTTTATGTAGTCTCTGTTTACTGTTGCACACTGTTCAATAGACTGTTAACTACAGGGCACTGTTTAAATAGACTGTTTACTATCGGGCGATGTTTAAATAGACTGTTTAGTCTAGGGCACTTTTTAAAGAAACTGTTGACTTGAGCGCACTGTTTAAATAGGCTGTGGTATTGTAGTATTCTGTAGGGTTCTGCCTACATAGACTAAGTTAACTGGAGGGTGCTGTTTAAATAGAGTATGTTTCCTTTCGGCCACAGTTTAAACAGACTGTAGGGCACTGTTTAACTGGACTGTTTACTGTCGGACAGTTTTTCTAGTCTGCTTACTGTAGCGCAAGTGTTTCAATAGACTTAACTATCGGGCACTGGTAAAATAGACTGTTTACTGTCGGGCACTGTTTAAATAGACTAAGTTTACTGAAGGGTGACGTTTCAATAGACTGTTTAGTGTGGGCAGTGTTTAAATCGACGTTTTACTGTCGGACACTGTGTAGATAGACTGTTTACTGAATGGTGATGATTAGATAGACTGTTTACTTCAGGCCACGATTTAAATAGACTACTGAGGAAACGTTTTAAATAGTCTCTGTTTCTTGTTGAGCACTGTAAGATAACTGTTTACTGTCGGACACTGTTTAAATAGACCGTGTAAATAGAGGGGGAGAAGGAAGAGACAGTGGGATAAAATAACGACATGGTATCTCCAGGAGCAGGGAAAGAGGAGAATAAAGACGAAAAAGACGGGATGAACAGCAGAAGCGGAGTTTAGCGCGAGAAGGCAGCGGATCCGTCCAGGAGAAGCAAGCGACAACACCAACACCAAACCTATTCGAGTATCACCCACATTTCTCCGGCACCCAAATGTATATTTATCTCCCCAATCTCCACCCTCCCCCCACCCCCCACCAACAGTCGCCCAATTATGTGTTGTAATTAATTTTGCCAGTTGTACAGAGTTGTTGCTGCTGAGCTGGTGCACAATACCCTACCACTTATTCTATTTCATTTTTTTTATGATTAACTATTTTCTTTAATTTGGTATGTTTGGGTGTGCCCTTCTCTTCGATACATGTGTATATATCTTGTCCAGTGTACATAACGGTAAATATACTTTGATCAGAAACGCAATAAAAACATATATAAAAGAAAATAGACGGTTTACTGCAGGGCACAATATAAATAGGCTGTTTACTTTAGGGCACTGTTCTCTAAGATGTTTAAAATTCAGCCATGCAGGGCAGCACGGTAGCGCAGTGGGTTAGAACTGCTGCCTCTCCCCGTTTGCTCCCATGTTTGATCCCGGCTTTGGGTCACTTTCCGTGTTGATTTTATCCCCGAGTTTGCGTTGGTTTCACCCTCACAACCCAAAGATGTGCAGAGTAGGTTTGTTCATGCGAAATTTATTGAATTTGTTTTTTTTTTAGAAAACATTCTGCCATGCTCAACCTCTAAGATTTTTAAAATTTAGTCATTCTCGACCTCAAAGATGCATAAAATATACCCATGCGAGGCCTTGGAAATGGTTGAAATTTAGCCATGTTCGGCCTTGATGATGTTTCGAATTTTGTCATTCTCTGCGTCGAATCTGTTTAAAATTTAGCCAACTCGGCGTCTAAGATTTTTTAAAGTTAGCCATGCTCGTTCTTGAAGATGGTTCCACTTTCGTTATGCTCGGCCAAAACGACCTATGCATTTAGCCATGCTCGTCCTCGTCCTGTGATATCTGTGGTTGAGTGGTCTCTGGGGTTGGGTGATATCGGAGGGTTGGTAGATATCCGGTGGGTGCTGATATCTGTTGTGCAGTGCTGTTTCGCGGGGGTCATGTATTCCATGGTGGATTCACATCCGAGGAGCGAGGATGATCCAATGATAATAATTGCTTATTGTCACAAGTAAACTTTATTGAAGTCCCTTGGCTATATCCTGGTGCCTGTTTGTGGAGGCCGGTACGGGTATTGAACCCGCGCTGCTCGTATTATTCTGCATTTTAAGTCAGCTATTTAGCCTACTGTGCTAAACCTGTGGTTCAGGTTGTTTGGTGATCGTAGCGGGTAGAGTGATACCTGGCTGGGGTCATCCGTTTGTTGTGGGTGATAATCTGTGGTTTTTATCGAGGATTGGTATATCTTGGGACTGATATACAATGGAGTGTAATATTTTTTGGGGGGTGATATTCGGTTGAGAGCGGTGACATTTAGGTAGCAAGGGTGATAACTTGTTGGCTGTGATGACATTTGGCGGTCGGGGATAATATGTTGGTGGAGGAGCAGTGATGATATGCAAGAAAATTACGTCTGCTATGTTAGGGTATTTGTTCATATCCAGGGGGTTATCTCGGGACGCGGGCGATACCTTGCTGGTTGTGCTTGGAACACAGATACAATCATAGAATCAACAGTGCAGAAGGAGGCTATTCGGTCCATTGAATATGCACCGGCCCTTGGAATGAGTGCCTCACCAAAGCCCACATCTCCATCCCATCCCCGTAACCGAATAACCTCCCTCACCCCAGGATGTTTGTATCGGGAAGGAGAATAACCAATGGGGGATCATGTTTGTGGGGATTGATATGACCGCGGGACAGTTGATAGGGGAGAGCGTGTGATATTGGTAAGGCTGTGATATCGGGGGAGGTGATGACATCGGGCAGGGGTTGATATCGAGGGGGCAGGGTGGTATTGTTGAGGAGCAATATCGGGGTGGGGTTGATGTCGGGGTGGGTGGTGATATCATGGGGAGGGTGATATCTGGGGGGGTGACATCGGGGAGGGGATGATATCGGGGAGGGGCTGATATCGGCAAGGGGGTATATTGGGGAGAGTATGTTATTGGTGGGAGGGGGTGATATCGGGAGTTGATGTCGGGGAGAGGGTGATATCGGGGAGGGGACGATATCGGGGAGGGGATTATATCGGGGAGGGGATGATATCGGGGAGGGGATGATATTGGGGAGGGGGTGATATCAGGGTGGGATAATATCTGGTGATATCGCGGCTGGGTGAAATCGGTGAGGGGAGTGATATCGGGGAGGGGGTGATATCGGGAAGGGTGATATCGAGAAGGGTGTGATATCGGGGAGTGGATGATATTGGGGAGGGGGAGATATCGGGTGATATAGGGGCTTGGTGATATCGGGGAGTGGGTGATATCAGGGTGGGATAATATCTGGTGATATCGGGGCTGGGTGATATCGGTGAGGGGAGTGATATCGGGGAGGCGGTGATATCGGGAGGGTGTGATATCGGGGAGTGGGTGATATCGGGGAGGGGGTGATATCGGGGAGAGGGTGATATCGGATGATATAGGGGCTGGGTGATATCGGCGAGTGAGTGATATCGGGTGATATCGGTGCTGGGTGATATCGGGGAGGGGGTGATATCGGGTGATATCGGTGCTAGGTGATATCGGGGATGGGGTGATGTTGGGGAGGGGATGATATCGGGGAGAGGGTGATATCGAGGTGCGGGTGATTTTAGTGAGTCATTGATATCGGGTGGAGGTGATTTTGGAAACGGGGTGAGATCGGGACGAGGGTGATGACGGAGAGTGGGTGATAT
Organism: Scyliorhinus canicula; assembly: GCF_902713615.1. Taxonomy (NCBI): domain Eukaryota; kingdom Metazoa; phylum Chordata; class Chondrichthyes; order Carcharhiniformes; family Scyliorhinidae; genus Scyliorhinus; species Scyliorhinus canicula. The sequence continues at coordinate 780,779 of NW_024055730.1, forward strand.
TGGGGGTGGGGGTGATATCAAGGTAGGGGTGATGAACGGGATGGGTGATACCGGGAATGGGGTGATAACAGGAAGGTTTTGATATCGGGGAGGGGGTGATATCGTGGTGGGGATGATATCGGGAAGGGGTATCGGCGGGGTGTAATATCCAGGGAGGCGTTGATATTTTGGGAGAGGCTGATATCCGGGAGGGGCTGATATTAGGGTGGGGCGATATCCAGGGAAGGGGCAATCTCGTCGAGGTTTGGTATCGGTGATGGGGTGATATAGTGGTTGGGGTGCTATCCAGGGAGGGGCTGATATACGGGAGGGGTGTGATATGGGGTTGGGGGTGATATCGTGGTTGGGTTGATATCCAGGGAGGGGCTGGTATCGGGAGGGGGTGATATCGGGGAGTGTGTGTTATAACACAGAACACAGAGTGAATAAGGGGGCTTTGCCCCATCGAGACTGCAGAAACCCACTTAAGTCCTCACTTCCACCCTATTCCCGATAATCTTCCTCATCTTTTTGGTCACTATGGGCAATTTAGCGCGGTGAATCCAACTAACCTACACGTCTTTGGACTGGGAGGAAACCGGAGCACCTGGAGAAAACCCACACAGAAACGGGGAGAAGGTGAAGACTCCGCATAGACAGTGACAGTGGGGAATCGAACGTGGGACTCTGGCATTGTGATATCAGTTAGGGGGTGATATCGGGAGGGGGTAATATCCGGAGGGGGTATATTAGGGTGGGTGGGTGATATCGGGGTGGGGGTCGCGGAAGCACTGCTGTGTCTATTAAGACACAACAATCCGGAATACTCCCAATGGAGCCAAGGGGCAGAAAAAGCCGCAACTCTACCTGTGCCACATCCATCGCAGCATCTCCTGCGTGCTTGCGCCCGCCATATTGTGTTGCCAGGCTCATATTCGGCAGCCATCTTGAGTTGCCAGGAAAGACACTTAGTGGCCATCTTGTATTGCCAGGGAGACTGCAGTGGCCATCTTGTATTGCCAGCGAGACTCCGGTGGCCATCTTGTATTGCCATGGAGACTCCTAGTGGCCATCTTTTGTTGCCAGGGGAGACTCCCGAAAGCCATCTTGCGCTGCCTTCGGCGAATTCAGCCTCTGGCTGCAGAGGGGCAGTGGCCTCTGACGGCAGGGGGACGGCAGCCTCTGGTGGAAGGGTGACCGTGGCGTTTGGCGGCAGGGAACAGCGGCCTTTGGTGGTAGGGGGATGGCGGTCTTTGGCGGAAACGTGACCGTGGCCATTGGCGGCAATGGACAGCGGCCTCTTGTGGTAGGGGGATGGCGTCCTCTGGCATAAGGGTGACCGTGGCATTTGGCGGCAGGGAACAGCGGCCTCTGGCGGCAGGCGGATAGCGGCCTCTGGCGGAAGGGTGACAGTGGCCTCTGGTGGCAGGGGAACAGCGACCTCTGCCGGCAGGGGGAGGGCGGCCTCTGGTGGAAGGGTTACAGCGGCCTCCAGCGGCAGGGGAACAGCGGCCTTTGGCGGAAGGGTGACAGTAGCCTCTGGTGGCAGGGGAACAGCGACCCCTGGCGGCAGAGAGACTAGCCTCTGGTGGAAGGGCCACAGCAGCCTCTAGCCTCTAGGGTGGGAGACACACACCCAGCTGATCGGCCATGGCGGGAGTTACACACTCCCAGCTCATCTGCCATGGGGGAATCACACGCATCCAGCTGATCGGCCATGGGGTGGGAGACACACATGCAGCTCATCTGACATGGGAGAGGCACACCACCAGCTGATCGGCCATATTGGGAAGCACACAACCAGCTGATCGGCAATGGTGGAAGCACAAACCCAGCTAATAGGCCATGGTTGAGTCACGCACCCACCTAATCGACCAAGGGAGGGAAGCACACACCCAGCTGATTGACCAGAGAGGGAAGCACACACCCAGCTGTTCGGCAATGGGGGGGGGAGAGTACACTGACCCAGCTGATCGGCAATTGGGGGAAGCACACACCCAGCTAATTGGTCACTGTTGAGTCACGTACACACCCTATCTGCCATAGGGGGAATCACACACCCAGCTGATCGGCCATGGGGGGATGTACATTGACCCAGCGGATCAGCAATGATGGGAAGCACACACCCAGCGAATCAGTCATGGTTGAGTCACGCACCCAACTGATCGGCCATGGGGGGAAGCACACACCCAGATGATAGGCCATGGGGTAGTCTCACTGACACAACTGAGCGGCCATGAGGGAGTCACACACACCCAGCTGATCGGCCCTGGGCGGAGACACACATCTAGCTGATTGTCCATGGGGAAGGCACACATCCAGCTGATCGGCCATGAGGGACTCATAAATACAGCTGATCGGCAATTGTGTGAAGCACACACCCAGGTAATTGGTCATGGTTGAGTCACGCACCGAGCTGATCGGCCATGGGAGAAAGCACACACCCAGCTAATCATAAATGGGTGTAGACGCACCCAGCTGATCGGCAACTGGGGCGTCACAAACACACAGCGGATCGGCCATGGGGGAATCGCACTCCCAGCTGATCGGCAAAGCGGGAGGTACACTGACCCAGCTGATCGTCCATGTGGGCGTCACAGATACATAGCTGATCTGCCAAGTGTGGAGGCACATATCCAGCTGATTGGCCATGGGGGAAGGACACACCCAGCTGATGGGCAGTGGTGGGAAGCACACACCCAACTAATCGTTCATGGTTGAGTCACGCACCCAGATGATCTGCTATGGGGACACACACATCCAGCTGATCGGCAATGGGGGCGTCACAGACACACAACTGGTCGGCCATGGGGGAGTCACACACACCCACCGATACTCCCTCTGGTAATGCATAACGTTAAATCAAGGTAAGGCTGGCTGGGGATGGTTAATTTCACCGGCAGTGCGAGGAGAGAGAGATGCCTTGTGGATCGGGTTTCCTCGAATTAATTCAATAATGAATTGAATAATTGAACTAAAGGGAACTTTCAGCACCTTCTTCAAGTGTTGTCTGACATGAGTCTGTGTCACAGCGTAAATCGCAGTGTTTGTGCAGCAACTCAGGAGCTGCAGCATGAAGCCCAATTCCTGAACATATTGATCTAAAAATACAGAATTATACTCTTGATACCTCACCCTGGTTCCAGGTAGAATAAATCATGAACGTTGACCATAACAGAATGAAATTGGCCGAGATAATAAACAGTAAAATGATGGATTTCCTCCGACTCTCCATCTCTGGGTCTCTGGGATTCTCCCTACTGCTGTGAGCCTTGAGTCTCCTGCGGGCCCCGCTGCTCACGACAATGTTTCTGACGGTGAGAACATTGAGCAGCAGAATCAGGACAAATGGAACAACCGGGGTTAGAATGTGTTGGAGGATCTCGACTGATATCCAGACCTGAGAGTACGGAACGCCTATTGTCACATAACAAAACCAGGGCTGGTTATCCAGATTATACCCACCTCTGAACATAAAACCCCAGGAAATGTTCTTCAAACAGCTCAGCACAGTCACTGTTCCCAGAACCACAGCCGCCGTTTTCTCGCTGCAATATTTACTTTTCAGCTTCGGGCAACAAATAGCCACAAACCGATCAAAGGTGAAAGTGACGGTGAACCAGACAGAACAGTCAGTGGCTGCATAAATCAGGACGGCGTGGATATTACACACGGGGATGGACTGCAGGAAATAAAACTGTCTATCAAAAACAATGGGAATGTGTCTCAATATCAGGTCGAGAATAACGACCAGTAGATCCCCCACAGCCATAGCCAACAGGTAACAAGTGACACAGTTGGACAGTCCGCAGTTTTCTCTCTTCAGGATTACAATTGTGATGGCGTTCACTGTGAGGAAGGGAAATAAACAATGAAATTGTACATCAGACTGGGAAAAACTTTACAAGTATGGTCGACGTGTTGTTGACAAAGTGAAATAAATATACACTAACACACACACTCGCACACATGCAGAGATAATAACACACTCACACTCACACATCCATTAACACACACAGAAAGACACTAATGCACACACTCACACAGCAGACACTAATGCAAACACTCACGGAAACAGATACACTAATACACAAATTCACAGACACACAGATACACGAATACAAACACTCACAGAAACAGCTACACAAAAGACAAACAGATACACTAATGCACACAGACACAAATACAAACACTTACAGACGCACAGACACTAATACTCACACAGGCACAAATGCACATACTCACCTGACACAGAGACATAAATATACACACTCACAGACACATACTGAAACTAATATATACTCTCAAACACACAGCCACTGATAAACACACTCACAGACACAGAGCCAATAATACACATACTTGCACACAGACACTAATACATTCTCACAGATATACAGAAACACTCATATGTACAGCCACATACATACACTAAATCATACTTACAGACGCACTGAGACACTTATACATTCACTCACACACAAATACACGAATACACACTATGACTGAATCACACAAACACTAATACACACACTAACTGACACACATATCATTAATAGAAAGACTCAGACACAGATACACTAATACACACACTCAGAGACATACATATAGTAATACACACTCACAGACACACAGGGACAAGGTTACACACCAACACAAAGGCAGTAACATACACACACAGACACACACAAACACAAATACACACACTCGCAGACACACAGATCGACACTAATACACACACTCACACGTGCACACAAAGACACCAATGCGCAGAATCTCGCTCACAAAGATACACTAATAACACACACTCACAGTCCTAAAATAAAACACGAATACACACCCTCACTGACACACATACACTGATACACACACGCAGATAAATAAATACACATTCAAGGACACACACACAAACAAAAAAACACACACTCACAGACACAAAGATAGACACTAATACACACATTCACTCACACACAAAAACACCAATGCGCACAATCTCACACATTAAATACACTATTTCACACACAATCACACACCTGAACAGAGAAACTAATACGCACTCACTCACCTCACACACAGACACTAATACACACACTTACTCACAAACACAGACACTAGTACACACACGTACAGTTGAACTAATACACACACTTAGAGACTCACAGAGACACGAATACACGCTCACTCACACAGAGACACCAATACGTACACCCACACTCACAGACACTAATACAAACACTCGTATACACAGGCAAAGAAATTAACACAAACTCACAAACATACACAGCCACGCACAGATACAGTAATGCACGCACAGACAGTCAGACACAGGCACTGATACGCACACTCACGCACATATAGAGACGCCAATACATACACTCACAGATACGCAGACATTAATACACCCACTCAACGAGACACAGACACGAATACACATACTCACTTTCACGCTGATACACAAATATAAACTCACAGACACACACTAATACACACAATATCACACCCACACTAATTCACGAGTGCACTCACAGACACACACAGACGAACACAATCACAGACACACAGACACTAATACATACACACACACACGGAGGCACAAATATATACACTAAAACACACTCACAGACGCAGAGACTCTAATGTGATTACGTCCAGATACAGAGACACTAAAACTCTCACACACAGTACACTGTTAGACACATTCAAACATACAGTGACACTGATACACATAATCACAAATATCCTCTAATACACGCATACACAGCTATACAGAGACATTAATACACACACTCGCTGACACACAGAGAAACTAATGCACACACACACAGACATACAGATACACCAATACACACACTCACTGAGACAGAGAGATACTAATAGACACGCTCATAGACATACAGAGACACTAATACATACACTCGTTGACAGACAGAGACACTAATACACAAACTCACAGACAGACGGAGACTCTAATTCGTTCACTCACACAGTCAGCCAGACAATACTATGCACACTCACAGAGACAGAGAGACACTGTCACGTGAGAGTATCTTTAAGAAATGGGTGTTTATAAATGGGTGTGCATATAAATATCTGTAGTCAGAGTATCTTTAAGAAATGGGTGTTTATAAATGGCTGTGCATATAAATATCTGTAGTCAGAGTATTTTTAAGTAATGGGTGTTTATAAATGGGTGTGCATATAAATATCTGTAGTCAGAGTATCTTTAAGAAATGGGTGTTTATTATTGCAGTGATGTCAGAGAGTGGGTGAAGCTGGGCTGTCTGTACAGTTATGTCTTTCTTTTTTTGCTGTTTGCTGCAGGGTGTGTTTTAGATTTGTTTTCACTGTTGGAGTTGAATCCAGACAGAGAAGGTCTACGGCTGTTCCCTCTGCAATGAAAAGATGACCTCTTGATCATTTGGCCAATTCAGAATTATAAATGTTCTCAGTACATAATGTCAACCAAATCACAAACAGACAGAGGTTAGTACACACACTCACACACACGCAGAGACACGAATATACACACACTCTCCCAGACACCAATACTAACACTCATTGACACCCACAGACACGAATAAACACACTCCCCGCACACACAGAGACACTAATACACACACTCACGCAAAAACACACCAATGCACACACTCACATTCACAGATACTAATACACACACAGACACTAATGCACAAACTCAACGGCACACAGATACACTAATACACACACAGACATATAGAGACACTAATTCACCCACTCACAGACACACAGAGACACTAAACCACACGCTCACACAAACACGGGCACTAGTGCACACACCCACACACACATACAGAGAGTAATCCACACACACAGACACACAGAGACACTAATACACTTACTCACACAGACACTAATACACACACTCACTGACACGCAGCATCAGTAATATACACACTCACACAACTGACGAAGAAAATAAAACACAAACTCACACATGCAGATCGTAACACAGACACTCAGAGACAGACAGAGACAGGGATATACAAACTCACAGACATACCATACCACACACAGAAACAATAATGCACTCATACACCGACACACACATACATTAATACACAAACACATATACACTACTGTTCACTCACAGACGCTAATCCACACACACATACACTAATACACACACTGACAGCCACACACTGACAGTAATACACACACTCTCACATACCTTTATACACGAATATACACACATTCACTGTCCTCCACAAAGACACAAATACACACACTCTCACACACAGCGAAACTCATACACACGCCCACACAGAGACCTGCACAGGGACACTTATAGACACACTCACACAGCGACACTAATGTGCACACACTCACAGAATAAAAATGAGACACTAACACACAAACACTCATTCACAAAGACATTGATACACACACTCATAGACTCAGAGAGCGACGAATACACACATACAGAAACTAATAGACACACTCACAGCCACACAGAGAGACACTAATAGACACATAGAGACCTGCACAGAAAATGAAATGAAAATCGCTTATTGTCACGAGTAGGCTTCAATGAAATTACTGTGAAAAGCCCCTAGACACCACATTCCGGCGCCTGTCCGGGAATCGAACCGTGCTGCTGGCCTGCTTGGTCTGCTTTATAAGCCAGCGATTTAGCCTTGTGAGCTAAACCAGCCCCTGCCCAGCCCAGCCCCTGCCCAGCCCAGAGACATAAATACACACATTCACACACACAGCGACGCTAATAAACACAGTCACTCGTACACACAAAGTCACAAATGCATGCACTCACACACAGAGAGGCTAATACACACACTCACAGACCTTCATAGAGACACTAATACACACATTCACTCACACACAAAGACACAAATACACACACACGCACACAGATGCACTGATGCAGACACACTCACAGACCTTCACAGAGACACTAATACACTCATTCACTCGCACACAGAGACGCAAATAAACACACTCCCACAGACGCATAGACGAATACACACCCACTCACTGACCCACACAGAGACACTAATACACACACTCACACACACAAAGACACGAAAACACACGCTCTCACAGACACAGTTACACCACTACACAGACACTCACAGACCCACACAGAGATACCGATGCACACACACTGACCTCCGCAGACACAAATACACACACAGAGACACTAATCCACAACCACTCACTGACCCACACAGAGACACTAATACACACACTCACACACACAAAGACACGAATACAAACGCTCTCACAGACACAGATACACCACTGCACAGACACTCACAGACCCACACAGAGATACCGATGCGCACAAAATGACCTCCGCAAAGACACAAATACACACGCTGTCACACACAGAGACACTAATCCATACGCACTCACAGACCTACACAGATACACTAATACACAAACACTCACGCTCACAAAGACATTAATACACACACTCACACACACACAGGCACTCATCTAGACATTCACAGACACGCACAGGCACTATTACCACGCTCAGACACACATTAACACGAATACGCACACTCGCACAGCCAGACACTAATACACAGTCTCACTGGCACACACATCAACTAATACAAATACTTACAGAAACAGAGGCACTAATATGCACTCACAGACACACAGGCAGTAATACACAAACACACAGATACACAAATACACACTCACTCACACAGAAACTGTAATACACACACTCACAGACACACACTCAAACACAAATACATACACTTACAGATACACAAAAAGACACTAACACACACTCACTCATACACACAAAGACACCAATGCAGAAAACTTTACACACACAGATACAGATACGAAGATACAGACCTAAACAGAGACACTAATACACACACTCACTCATGCACACACAGACACTAATACACTAACTCAGACATGCACTCATTCTGACGCTCACAGGCTCAGAAACACTAATACACACACTCAGATGCACATGTATACACTAATGGACACACGCACACTCACATAGACAGTACTACATACACTAATGCACAGAGACACTAATACTCATACTCACAGACACAGAGACACTACTACCCTCACTCGCAAACATAGACGCGAATGCACATGCTCACACACACAGAAACAGTAATACACACTCAAAGGTACTCATACAGTACTTCACACACACTCACCCACAGACACACACACACACATTAATACAGCCACTCACAGGCACACAGATACGCTGATAGACACACTCACTCACATACATTAATGAATGCCCTCACACACAGAGACACTAAAACACACACTCACAGAGACACAGAGACATACTAATACACACACTGACACACACAAAGACACTAATATATACTCACACAACGAGTCACTAATAAAGCACACTCGCAGGCACACTGCGACACTAATGCACACTCTCTCACACACAGTGACACTAATACACACATTTATAGACGCACAAACCCTAATACAACCTCACAGGCACACACAGACACCAATTCACACACACATAGGCACTAATACACACTCAGTCACACACAGAGACAATATTATACACACTCACAGACACACGGAGACCCTCTCGCACCCACGTACACACACGCATACCCTTATCCTCACAGTCACAGACACAGAAACAATAATACACACACTCACACACACAGGCAGACAGTAATACAGTCACACACACACATACACTAGTTCACAATGTCACAGACACATAGACAGTAATACACGCACTCACAATCAGAGAGAGAATAATATGGGATCTGGATAGGCGCAGGCTGGGAGGGCCGAATGGCCTGTTCCTGTACTGTCATTTTCTTTGTTCTGTCTCACACACGTAAACAGTAGTACACACACTCAGACACATACACTCTAATACACACACACACATAAACTAATAAACGCTGACGGACTCAGAGGCAGGAACACACACACACGCACGGACACTAATACAGACTCTCACAGACACAAACAGATACACTAATACCCACACTCACACACACACACAGACACGGATGTGCACTCCCAAACACACAGATGCTCATATACACACTCACAGACAGACCGACTAATACACATAATCACGTCTACACAGAGACACTAATATACACTCACAGACACACACAGAGACTATAATACTCACACTCGCACACAGCGATACAGTATTACACACACACAGCCAATGATATACACACTCACAGACTCACAGAGGCACCAATACGCACAAAGAGAGTAATACACATTCACACACAGACAGATACACACACAATCGCTGACACACACAGAAACACAAATGCACACTCACAGAGACACAAGTACACACGCACCCACACAGAGACACTAATGCACAGACACACACATGCACCGACACTAATATACGCACTCACAGGCACAGATAAACAGATCCATGTACTGACTTCCAAAAAGCACTAACACACGCACACCAACAGACTCAAACTTTATTTCTCCTACACACCCAGACGCACACACACAAATCCACTCACTTATACACACACATCTACACATCGAGACACACATGCACTGAGATACACATTCCCACGCAAAACCCGACAAACACTTAGAACTGCCACGTACCTACATACTCACTCACACTCGTGCACTCAGGTGCACACAAACACTTTCGTACATCCACACACGCATCCACACAACCCCCACACCCTCAGACACTCATCTGCACACATACATGCACGTGCTCACACACGACACGCAATTTCCTTCTAAAAATACATTCACACATCTTCTCACACCACACACACACACAAACTCACTAAACATGCACTGGCTATCACTCTGGTCCACAGACTGACACCAGCAACCACCCACACATATACACTTAACACCCGCACAGAAACGCACAATTCACACAAACAGACACCACGCACAGTCCCATACACACACATATATATTTTTTTAATGTAGAGTGCGCAATTCATTTTTTTTTCAATGTTTTCAATTAAGAGTGCCCAATCCACCTAGCTTGCACATTTTCAGTCGTGAAGACGAAATCCATGCAAACACGGAGATAAAACTCCACACGGACAATGACCCAGAGTCGGCATCAAACCTGGGTCCTCGGTGCCGTTAGGCAGCAGGGCTAACCCACTGCGCCACCGTGCTGCCTCACCACACACAAATATAACCACACTTACACGTACACACCCACAGACAGCCACCCCACACATCCCCATGCAGACACTCAATGCCTGCACATACTCTCCCACTCACAAAAAAACCCATACAGACAGCCACATACTTAGCCACACACTCAGCTACCCTCGCAAGCCCACAATCAAACACAACCACATAGGTACACACTCACGCACAAACATACCTATTCACACGCGCACACATTACATTGCATGTGCACACGCACACTAAAACACACACCTACAACCATCGATAAACCTAACACATACGTTCCCACAGACAGAAGCCAACAGAAACACCGACACATACAAACATACACAACGAAGTACACAAATACACATTCACTCACGCACTAACACCTGCACCCAGACTATCACCTACGCACATACTCACACTCACACACATACACAAATGTGCACACACACCCACACATGAATCCACACACGCAAGCCCACACACACTCCTGCATACACACTGACACTCACATAAACACATACCCACAAACACTATTACACACTAATACACAGCATACTCACACACTCAAAGCAACACAGGCTTAAACACTAACTCACACACATGCACACCAACATACATCCAAAATACAAACACCTTCACATAGAACCGCTCACACCCAGACGCACACCAACACACATACAGACAATACCTGCACACACCCACACACATACCCATACACACACAACAATGAATGCACCCAAACACACTGAACCACATACCAACAACGCCCGCTCACAACTACACATAATCTCACACGTAAAAACATATTCACGCTCACACACAATCCCATCCTCAGGCACTCCCAACACACATAATCACACCCACACATACACACACCTATACACACACAAACACACTCAAATATTGCGCCCGACACGCAAACCAACAAGTACCCATCCAATACACATGTTCGCCCACACCAACAACCAAACCTACACACGCACGCTTACACACAACCACACACACCCTCACACACTCACTGCCATACTTACAAACACACCCACCGCACCCCACTAACATATATATAAACATGCAAACACATTTACACTCATTAAACACCCAAACACACACACATGCAGACGTACATCACAAATGCCCATACAGACACCAGCACACCACGGACAGCCAAGAATACAAACATAATCACATTCAAATACAACCAATTCCACACTCCGAATCAAACACCCAAACACACCCACAATCACACATGCAACCACACAAAAGCATACATTTCCCCACACACAAATGTGCCACACAACAAAAGATACACTCAAACACTCACACACACCCTCGCACACCCGAACACACCCTCACACACACACCCTCACACACACACACTAGCACACAACGTCACATACTCGCGTAACCACACCTCACATAACATATAACCACACACCCTCACACACCCACCCACTCTCACAGGGATATACACACTCACAACACACATGCTCACATAACCACTCTCTTGCACACCCATAAGCCCAGCAACATGCTCTCACACAACATGAAACACACAAACGGACTCACTCACATTATCACACACACACAACCCCCCACCACACAGAAACAGAACCTCATCCCCACAAACACTAACACATCTGAACACACAATCCCCGAACACACACAAAAAAAGCCTTCCCCACACACACTAAAACCCTTTCACCGCACAAGGAACACCCCCGACCCTAACCCCCCAAACACACTAACACTCCCACACACTAACCCCCACGCACACTAACTCTACCACACGCACACATCACCCCACACGTACCACTAACCCACCCACATGCTAATACCACCACACACACTCAACACCACACACAAGCTAACCCCTCCCCATACACATTAACCTCCCACAAAGTGTCACCGCCGCATACACACTCACACCACTCCAAACACACTCACCCCTCACACAGAGTAGCCCGCCACACACTAACACCCTCAAAAATGCAGGAATCCCCCCCCCCACACACTAACCCCCCCCCCACACACTAACTCCCCACACACATACTAGCCCCCCACACACACTAACACCGACACACACACTACCCCCCCCCCCCCGCCCACACACACACGAACACGCCCACCACACTAACCCCCCCCCCCCCACACATACTAACCTCCCCACACACACTAACTGCCCACACTCACACAACACACAGTGACCCCCCGGACACGCACAAACTGATACCACCACGCACACTAACCCCCACAAACTAACTCCCACGCACACTCATCTCCCCCACACATACTAACCAGCCAGCCATACACTAACCCACCACACAAACTAATCCTCCCCCACACACTGAGCCCCCGACACACTAACACCCCGCATACACTCACCCCCCACACACACAAACCCCCACACTCCAACTAAACCACCCACGCACACACTAACCATCCCGACACACACGAACACCCCCAAACACATACACTGACACCCCCACACACACTACCCTCCCAGACACACACTACCCCTCCACACACACACACTAACCCCCCCCACACACACACTAACCGCCACACACACTTACCGCCCCACACACATACACAGTATCCCCACACCCACACACTCACTAAATCCCCCCAATACAAACTCTAACCCTCACAAGCACACTAACCCCCAAAAACAATAACACCTTCCCCTCACACACACTATCAACTCCACACTCACTAAAGCCCCCTGAACACCCACTAACACCCCGAAAGGACACACTAACACCCCCGCACGCACTAACCCCTTCGAAACACTAACCTCTCCCACATACAAGCACACTCTGACACACAGATAAACAAAGCAACATGCTCTCACACAACACGAAACACACACACGGACTCACCAAAACACATACTCACAAACGGACTCACACATTTTCACACACACACACAACCCCCCCCCCCCACCACACACAAACAGAACCTCATCCCCTTAAACACTAACGCACCTCCACGCATACAAACCCCCAACACACACAAAAAAACCTTACACACATACACTAAACCACCTCCCCCACCCACACAACCCCCACATACTCTAACCCCACCAAACACACTTACCCCCTCACAAACGCAGGGATATCCCACACACACACCATCCCCCCCCACACACACTAACTCCCAACATACATACCTACCCGCAACACACACACTAACACCGCGCACACACTACACCCCCCCCACACACACGAACCCGCCCACACCACGGAAACCTCCCTCACACACACACTAACCACCCCACACAACACATTAACCACCGCACACACTAAGCCCTCTACACACACACCCACACAGGCACTAACCGCGCCCACACAACTACCCCCCACACGCACTAATCCGCCACCACAAACACACACTACCACAAACAGATTAAAACACAACACACACACTCTAACACCCCACACACACCACACCAACAACGCAAAACACACAACCCCTCGCCCACACATACTCATTCCCCAGATAAACACTTACCACCCACACACACACTAATCCCTTCCCACACACTAACACACGCACCACAGACACTAACCCCTACACGCATAAACACACTCACAACACACTAACACACCCCACACATACACTAACCCCCCACACACACAATCGTCCCCCCCCACACACACACTACGCCCACACGCACACTAACCCCCACCAATGCACACTAACCCCCCCACGCACTCTCAAACCACACCCAGACACTAATCACTGCAACACTCACTAACCCCGAAAGCACACACAAACCACACCAACACAAACTAACCCGTCACGCACACTAACCCTCCCCCAACTAACTAATCCGTCCACACACACAATAACCCCCAAACAAAATAACCCCCTACACAAACACTCACCCCCACACAGACACTAAACCCCCAAACATAATGAACGCCGCACACACTTTAATCACCCCATACACTAACCCGCCACAAATCAACCCCCACACAGACACGCAAAAGGCCCACACACCCTAATAACCCGCGCTCACACATACTATCAACTCCCCACACACACACTAACCCCACACACTAACCATCCCACACCCACTAAACGCGGCACACTCTAACCGTCCCACACACCAACGTACCCCAAACACACACTAACCACCCCACACAACATACTGACCCCCCTCAAAGTCACTAATCCACCTCACAGAATTACCCCCCCCGCCACACACACACTAATTCGCCACTACAAACACACACTAACACCGCCCACAAACTAACCATACACAAACACTAAACCCCACGCACAATAACACCACACATACTAACCCGCCCACAGCCACAACAACCCCCCACATACACAAACCTGCCCACATGCACTAACCCGTCCACACACACAAACCCCGCACACATCAACAAAACCACCCCTACACAGACATACACTCTAACACTCCCACCACACACACTTACCCCTACACACACTAACCCCCCACAAACACACTAACGCCCTCCACACATACAGTAACCCCTCCCACACACACAATCGTCCTACACGCTCTACCCCCTCACGCACACTGTCCCCAACAAATACACATTAACCCCTCAAACACACTCAAACCTCACCCACACACGCTAACCAGCGCCACACTCACTAACCCCTAAAACACAAACAAACTACGCCAACACAAACACCCAGCGCGCACAATAACCCTCCCCCCACGCACTAACCCGTCCACACACTCTAACCCGTCCACACAGACAATTAACCCCAAACACACTAACCCCCTACACACACACTCACCCCCACACAGGCACTAAACCCTCACACATGATTACCCCCCACACACACACTAATCCCCCTCAGACAATCTAACCCACCACACGCTAACCCCCACACAGGCACACTAAACCCCCGCATACTCACTAACCCGCCCCTATACATACTAACAACTCCTCCCACACATACTAACCCCCCCCCTCCCCCACACAGACACTAAGCACCCCACACTCACCAACCCATCCAAACACACACTAACCACCCCACACAACACACTCACCCCTCACAGACACTATACCCCCACACCCAATTACCCCCTTCACACACACAAACACTAATCCGCCACCCCAAACACATACTAACACCCCCACCCCCCCCCACAAACTAACCCCAGACACACACTAAACCCCGCACACTAACCCCACCCATACTAACCCGCCCATATCCATAACCCCCACATACACAGACCTGCCCACACGCACACTAACCCTCCCTCCGTACACACTAAACCCCCTACATGCACTAATCCGCCCACACACACTAAACCCGCACACACCAACTGACCCACCCACCACACACAGAGGTACACAAACACTAACTCCCGAAACAAAAACTAACCCCCATACACAACAATACCTCCCACACATACAAATATTTCTAAACACACACTGATCCCCCACCTACATACACAGAGACTGACGCCCCCCCCTCCACACACACAAACACACACACACACACACTGACCCCCAGGCACACACACTATTCGCCGATGCACACGAACCCACACTCCCACACACACAATAACCCCCATCCCACACACAATAAACCCTCCCACACTCTCTAACACCCGCCACACACTAACGGCCCATACACACTACCCCCCCACACACACACACAGACCGCCCAAAACACATACACACTATTCCCCCCACCCACACACCACTAAACACCCAAATACACACTCTAACCCTCACAAACACACTAAGCCCCCACACACTAAACCACACACAGGCTAACCGCCACACACACATAGAACATAAAACAGTACAACATAGAACAGGCACTTCGGCCCTCGATGTTGTGCCGAGAAATGATCACCCTACTCAAACCCACGTATCCACACTAAACCCGTAACCCAACAACCCCCCCTCCTCCTAACCTTACATTTTAGGATACTACGGGCAATTTAGCATGGCCAATCCACCTAACCAGCCGGGAACCGAACCTGGGACCCTGGAGCTGTGAAGCATTTATGCTAACCACCATGCTACGATGATGCCCACATACACATTACCTCCCACAGGCCCACTAAACCCCCCAAATACACACTCTAATCCCCATCAAACAAACTAAACCCCACAGACACTAACACCCCCACACACACTAACCCTCAAATACTCACGCCCACACACAGACAAGAAGACACCCCACACACAACACCCACACACACTAACATCCACTAAACACACAGTAACCCCTTCACAGATACACTAGCACTAAAATTCCCCGCACAGACTAACGCAATCACACACGATGATCCCCCACATACACACACTCTACCCCCCCCCCAAACACACTAACCCCCCACCCACACTTACGCACTATCTCCCCCGCACACACATTCACCCCCGCTCACACTTTAACCTCCCCCACATGCACACAAATTAACCCTCCTCCCCATGCACACACACTCACCCCACACATGGACTGACTGGAGTCCAATAACAATGCTCACATATCTCTACCAGCACTGCGGATGTGCCTACACCACAGGAACTGACCGATGTCCAATAACAGTCCTGTAAATCTATCTAAGGGCACTGTAAGTGTACCTACACCAAGCTGAAAGGTTAATCTGTAATTAATCCGAAATCATATTCTCTGATTGTGACCTCTCATTCCGCACAAAAAACATTAGAGATCCTCCGCGCATGAACACTGTGTTGTCCTAGGATAATTCTCCGGATTTCTTTGAAATGCCTTCGCATTCTTCTGAACTCCAGCGAATAGCACTTTAATCGATTCAACCTCTCCTCGTACGTCAGTCCTGCCATTTTAGGATTCAGTCTGAAAAACATTTGCTGCACTCCGTCTGGAGAAGAACATCCTTCCTCCGATAAGGAGTCCAAAAGTGCACACAATCTTCCAGGTGTGGTCTCACCAAGGCCCTGTATAATTGCCACAAGGTACGCCTGCTCCTCGATTCGAATCTTCTCGTAATGAAGGCAGATAATTTGCCTCCTTTAATGTCTGCTACACCGGCATGCTTACACCTTGCAGCGAATGGTATACGGGAACACCCAGGTCTCTTTGCACAGAGCACTCACAGAAAATATGGCCATTCAGATAATTGTCTGCATCTGATTTTTGCTCCCAAAGTGGATAATGTCGCATTTATACAAATTATATTACATCTACCATTAATTTACTCAATCACTGAACTTCTCCAAATCGGACTGAAGGATCAGTGCACCTTCCACAAAGTTCACCCTCCCACCCAAATTCTATGATTTGCAGATTTGGAGAGATTACATTTTAATCCCTCACCTGAAGTCCTGTGGAACCTGCCCTACTTACCTGGTCTGTCCTCAAAATGAATTAAGCACTCGGGTTACTGACAACACAGCAAAGTGGGTGACTGACAACCACCCTCTCATATGGCCGGCTGCGTAACTGAGACACGTCAACAAGGACACTGA
The DNA here is from genome assembly GCF_902713615.1 of Scyliorhinus canicula. Taxonomy (NCBI): domain Eukaryota; kingdom Metazoa; phylum Chordata; class Chondrichthyes; order Carcharhiniformes; family Scyliorhinidae; genus Scyliorhinus; species Scyliorhinus canicula. The sequence goes on from NW_024055730.1 coordinate 799,381, forward strand.
CAGGTCGACAGTGTGAAAATTTTGGGCCGGCTAGTTAACAGACAGACAACAGCAACGATAGCGATAGAGTGGCAGTGGTGGGAGAATTCTGGGCTGGCTGGGTAACTGAGAGGCACCAACAAGGAGAGTGACAGTAGTGGGAACAGTTTGGGCCTGTGTGAAACTGAGAGACAACAGCAAGGACACTGACAGAGTGACAGTGGTAGCAGTCTGGGCCGGCTGGGTAACTGATAGACACCAGAACGGACACTGACAGGGTGACAGTGAGAGCAGTCTGGGCCGGCTGGGTAACTGAGAGACAAGAACAGGGGCACTGACAGAATGACAGTGGGAGCAGTCTGGGCCCCCTGGGTAACTGAGGTACAACAGCAAGGACACTGACAGAGTGACAGTGGGAGCAGTCTGGGCCGGCTGGGTAACATGGAGAAAACACCAAACGCTGTGACAGTGATGGGTGCATTCTGGGCCGCCGAGGTAAGGGAGAGACAACAACAAGGACAGTGAGAGAGTGACATTGTGAGAAGTATGGACCGACAGGTTCACTGAGAGACAACAGCAAGGACACTGAGAGAGTGACATTGGTTTGAGCAGTCTGGGCCTGCTGTTTAACTGAGAGGCAATAGCAAGGACACTGACAGCGTGACAGCGTTGAGAGCAGTATGAGACGTCTGGGAAAACGAGAGACAACCGTAAAGTCAGTGACAGAGTGACAGTGGGAGCAGTTTGGTCCCGCTTTGTAACTGAGAGGCAACAGCAAGGACAGTGACAGAGTGACAGTGGGAGCAGTCTGGGCCGGCTTTGTAACTGAGAGACAACAGCAAAGCCAGTGACAGAGTGCCTGTGATGGTAGTCTTCTGTATCGGCTGGTTAACTGACAGACAACAGCAAGGACAGTGACAGAGTGACAGTGGGTCTAGTCTGGGCCGGCTTTGTTACTGAGAGACAACAGCAAGGACACTGACAGAGTGACAGTGGGAGCAGTTTGGGACGGCTGGGTAACTGAGAGACAACAGCAAGGACAGTGACAGAGAGACAGTGGTGAGAGCAGCCTGTGCTGTCTGGGTAACTGCACGACAACAACAAACACAGTGACTGAGTGACAGTGGTGGGAGCAGTCTGGGCCGGCTTGGTAACTGAGAGCCAGCAGCAAGGACAGTGGCAGAGTGACAGTGGGAACAGACTGGGCCGGTTGGATAACTGACAGACAACAGCAAAGACTGTGACAGAGAGACAGTGGTGAGAGCATTCTCGGCCGCATGGCTCACTGACAGAAAACAGCAAGAACATTGACAGAGAGACAGTGCTGAGAGCAACCTGTGTTGTCTGTGTAACTTAGAGACAACAACAAACACAGTGATCGAGTGAGAGTGGTGGTAAAAGTCTGGGCCGGCTTGTCAACTGACAGACACCAGCAAGGATACTGACACAGTGATAGTGGTGGGAGCAGTCCGGGCCGGCTGGTTAATAGAGACAACAGCAAAGGACAGTGACAGAATGACAGTGGGAGCAGTCAGGGGCGTCCGGTTAACTGAGTGACAACAGCAAGCAGATTAACACTGGCAGTGGGAGCAGTCTGAATGGGGTGGGCCGCTGAAAAACTACAGCACGGACAGTGGCAGAGTGACAGTAGGTGCAGTCGGGGCAGGTGGGTTAACTGACCGACGACAGAAAGGACAGTGACAGAGTTACAATAGTGAGAACAGTCTTTGTCGGCTGGTAAACTGAGAGACAATAGCAAGGACTGATCGAGTAGCAGTGGTAAGAGCAGTCTGGGCCGGCTGGTTAACTGAAGGGAAAAGAGCAAGGACAGTGCCAGTATGACAGTGGTGCAGTCGGGACCTGCTGGGCTACTGAGAGACAACGGCAAGGAGAGTGATGAAGTGGCAGTGGTGCGAACAGTCTGGACCGGCTAGTTAACTGAGAGACAACAGCAAAGTCACTGACAGAGTGACAGTGGTGAGAAAAGTCTGGACCGGCTGGCGAACTTAGAGACAACAGCGAGTACACTGAGACGGTGACAGTGGTTGGAGCAGTCTAGTTCGGCTGGGTAACTGAGAGATTACAGCAAGGACATTGACTGAGAGACGCTGGTGGGAGCAGTCGGTGCCGGCTGGGTAAATGTGAGACAACAGCAAGCTGAGTGACATAGGGTCAGTGCTCATCGAAGTCTGGGCCGGCTGGTGAACTGAGAGACAACATCAAAGACAGTGACCGAGTGACAGTGGGAGAAGTGTTGGCCGGCTGGCTAACTGAGTGACAACAGCAAGGGCAGTGACCGAGTGACATTGGTGAGAGCAGTCCAAGCCGGCTGGTTAACTGAGAGACAATAGCAAGGACACTGACCGAGTGGCAGATGTAAGAGCCGTCTGGCCCGGCTGGGTAACTGAGAAACAATGGCAAGGACAGTGACAGAGTGACAGTGTTGGGAGCAGTCTGGACCGGCTGGTTAACTGAGGGAAAACAACAAGGACAGTGGCAGAGTTACAATGGTGGGAGCAATCTGCACTGGCTGGTTACCTGGGAGACTACAGTGAGGACAGTTACAGAGTGACAGTGGTGGGAGCAGCCTGGGTCGGCTGGTTAATAGAGATACAACAAGGACAGTGACAGAGTTACAGCAGTGGGAGCTCAAATATTATCATCCTGTGTGAGGACAGCAGTTTCATATCCTCTGGTGTCACTGTCATTCTGATGGGGCAGTGCCTCTATAACCCGAAAACTGCTGTGTCAAAGACGGTTGTGAGATTCTGTGTGTTCCATTGAGATCTGCAATTCGCAGCTGTCTGAGTTTGCATGCTATAACTCTGTTTGCCATTCCGCCGCTGCAGTAAGACGTCAGGAATTTTATGCTGGTCTTCACTGGAAGCTGTGACAGAGATCTGCAGAATCCCTATCACAGGCTAGTCTGCTGGGGCTGCTCTGCGCGTTTCTACCACTTTGATAGTGGGTTGACCAGACTCCAAGCTCGGCATCTTGCCCTCTGTCTCAGTGCCAGGCTGCTCCGTTCCCTGTCCAGTAGACTCTCTTACAGCAATGCATGTTCAGCAGTTTTTTTCCTGTTGTCTGCAGCAACAACATCCCAATCTGGGTCCAATGCGGCAGGAGGTTTTGTGATTTTCTTTCGTGGGGCATCTGACCAGGAGCTGTACTTCTCCCATCGGGGTCCAATTTGGTCCCTTGACAAAGAACAGTATTTCCATTGGTTATTGTATTCCAGATGCATTGAATTGAATGTAAACTTGCCATGTGAAACAGTCTCTCAGGGTGATGTTTCCAGGTGTCTGGATCACCCCTGATGGGGTGTGGTACATTGTGAACTGTCAGTGGTTAGTGGTGCGCTGCGTACCTGTTGGGGCTGTGGTACATTGTGTACTGTCAGTGGTGTGTGGTGTGCTGGGTGCCTGAGGGGGCAGTGGTACATTGTGAACTGTCAGTTGTGTGTGGTGTGCTGGCTGCATGATGGTGCTGTTGTACATTTTCTTCTGTCCGTGGTGTATGATCAGCTGGGTGCCTGATTGGGCTGTCGTACATTGTGTACTGTGAGGGTAGTGTGGTGTGCTGGGTGCCTAATGGTGGTGTGGTGCATTGGGTACTGTCAGTCGTGTGCTGGGTGCCTGAAGATACTGTGTAGATTGAGCTTTGTGAACTCTGTGGTGTACTAGGTGACTGGACTATGGTACATTGCGTATTTGAGAGACACGAAGTGTATTGGGTGACTGACTTGGCTCTGGCACATTGCATTTGTGAGGAGTGTGTGTTTTACCTGGTGGCTGACTGGGCTATGGTACGTTGCGTATGTGAGTGGTGTGTGTTGTTGGGTGACTGACTGGGCTCGGGTACATTGCGTATGTGAGGAGTGTGTGGTTTTCTCGTTGACTGACTGTGCTATTGTACATTGCGTATGTCAGGGATATGTCATGTACTGGGTGACTGACTGGACTATGGTACATTTCGTATGTGAGGTATGTGGTGTATTTGCTGAATGACTGGGAAATTGTACATTGTGTATGCGAGGGGCGTGGTGTATTGGGTGACTGAATGGGCAATGGTACATTGCGTATGTGAGAGGTGTATGGTTAACTGGGTTACTGACTGGGCTCTGGTACATTGCGGATGGAACGGTTGCGTGTTTTACTTGATGACTGACTGGGCTATGGGGCATTGCGCATGTGAGAGGTTTGTGGTTTACTGGGTGACTGACTGGGCTATGGTACAGAGCGTCTATGAGCGGTGTGTGGTTTACAGGGTGGCTGAGCTTTGGCTCATTGTGGATGTGAGGGGTGTGTGATCTACAGGGTGACACAGGCTATGTTACAGTGTATATGTGAGGAGTGTGTGCTTTGCGGGATGACTGGGCTATGGTACATTGCATATGTTAGGGATGGTAGTGTGTTGGGTGACTGACTGAGCTCTGGTAGAGTGCTTACATGAGGGGTGTGTGGTATATTCGATGACTGATTGGACTATGGTACATTGTGCATGTGTGTGGCGTACTGGATGAATTGCTGGGCTATGGTTCATTGCGTATGTGAGGGGTATATGGTGCACTGGGTGTGAGATGAGATGCGTCGATCACCTTTGTAAGGTCAGTAGAAAGACTTCCTGTGTCCTCTTAGTTAAACTGACATCTCAAGTGTAACATCTGAATGATAATGCATTCTGAACATTTATACTGTTTGACTTTCCATGCCATTGCACAGAGGGGGTGGTGTTCAAAATGTCGGATGATCAGCAGCTCACTGTGAAGTATAAAACAAATGTATGTACCATCGTGATGGTGGGGATATGAAGGTGGCATTTCTGTGGGTCTGGAGTCATACCGCAGGCAGATTGGGTAAGGATGGCAGACTTCCTTTCCTGAAGGACATCAGTACTCGATATTGATGATTCCAACAATCATTGGTACTTTCTGTGGCAATGGGGCTCCTTGAAGCAGTGGCCCATCACGGTCTACGTGAGCAATTCGGGACCTATTGTGTGTGAGCAAGCGAAGCACAAGCAATGGGGATAAAGCGCAGGCCCCTGTGAACAGGGGGCTGGGCAGTGGGGATCTGGGTGTTGCAGAATGACAACGCGTTCAGTTTTCTGAGTGGGCAGTCTCCAACGTCCCTGTGTTGAAGCCTGATAACTGTGTCTCAATCTGCGGGCACAACAAGTTTCAGATTAATCAGCTGCCACATTACTACGTATTCAGTTCCCCAGAAAGAAGACCCGAAGTTGTTGGGGGCCCTCAGGTTTACATAGTTTGTCTTAAGTCACGCTTCTTTACCATTGGAACAGGACGTGGATTCCGGGAACTATGAGGCCATGAATACACACAACAGCCTTTATAAAACTGATTAATTTTGGGAATCTGTTCTACCTTCGAAATGTTTCAAGGCACAAAGGAAAATCTGTTTCAATGTGTCCGAATGTCTGTCGTCTCCCTGGATGATGCTTTAGTAAGAGTAACAACGCATAAATGCACTTGGCCACTTGAGAAGAGGCAGTGAGATGATTAAATGATGCAGGTATCGGATTGAAGTGCGCAAAGTGTAATTTCCAGGCCAGTGAAGTCACACACTTAGGATTCAAAGTGGCCTCAAAAGGCCAGCACAATCTGAGGACAAGGAGAAGGACAGAAAGGAGGAGCTGCCACCCAATAATGTGACAGATAAAAATGTGTTTAGGGATAGGAAACTGCTATGGTCAGTTCATCCGCAATCTGGCACCCACATTGGCTTCACGACAGCTCCGGTTAAATAAACACCAGTTCAGGCATTGGAAAGATCCAAAGGAACAGGATTTCCACCACGTCAAGGTGACATCCCGACAGCTTCCCGCCCTGTCTGTGCACATTGATCCCAGTAAACTAATCGGTCTGTCCTGCGACACTTCGTTTTATTGAATAGTTGTGGTCATGTCCCATGGGTTGGTGGATGACTCAGAGAGGCTGAGTGCCTTTGTCCCCCGAACTGTCACCGACTCCAAATGGAAGTGTGCACAGATTGAGAGAAGTCGGCTCCGCTGTAAAAATTATGCGAATAAATTCCACCGGTACAGTGTGCATGCTGGCCACACAGAGATGGGAATGTTGACCAGGAACTTCAGGATTTATACAGAGAAAACTCTGGCCAGACAGAGATGGGAATGTTGACCAGGAACTTCAGGATTTATACAGAGAACACTCTGGCCAGACAGAGATGGGAATGTTGACCAAGAGATGCCAGAGATATACAGATCACATCCTGGCTGGACACAGATGAGAATATTGACCAGAAGCTGCCGGGGTTATCCAGTGCATGCTCTTGCCACACAGAGATGGGAATGAGAGCCAGCAGCTGCCGGGGTTTTACAGTGCACAGCCTGGCCAAACACAGATTGGAATGTTGACCAGGAGTTGCAGGGGTTATGCAGCGCACACCCCTGCAACACTGAGATGGAAATGTTGCCCAGGGGCTGCAGAAGCTATACAGTGCACACCCAGAATAAACACAGATGGGAATGTTGACTCGCAGCTGCAGGAGTTATACAAATCACACGCTGAGCAAACGGAGATGGGAATATTGACCAGGAACTGCGGTGGTTGTTCAGAGAAAACCCTGGCGAGAAACAGATGGGAAAGTGGAGCAGGTTCTGCAGGTCATCTACACTGCACACCCGAGTGAGATGCTGTTGGGACTGTTTACCAGGAGCTTCAGGCGATATACAATGCACACCCTGCCGAGACACAAATGGGAATGTTGACCAGGAGATGCAGGGGTTCTACAGTGCACAACGTGGCCAAACAGCGATGGGATGTTGACAAGGATCTTGAAGAGTTCTGAAGTGCACACCCTGGACACACAGTGATGGTGATGTTGGCCAAGAGCTGCAGGAGTTATGCAGTGCACACTCCGGCCACAAAGCTCTGGAAATATTGACGAGGAGCTGCAGGAATTACATAGTGCACACCCTGGCCACACATATATGGAAATGGTGTCCAGGACCTGCCGGGATATCCAGTCCAGAACCTGGCGAAGCACAGATGGCAATGTTGGCAAGGAGATGCAAGGGTTGGACAGTACACTCCCTCAATAAACACAGAATAAAATATTGAACAGGAGTTCCAGGAGTTATGCCGTACACACCCTGGCCACACTGAGATTTGAATGTTGACCAAGAGCGCAGAGGTTATACAGATCACACGCTGGACAAACAGAGATGGGAATGTTGACCAGGAGCTGTTGGGTTTTTCCGTTGCACACCCTGACCACACAGAGATCGGATTGTTCACCAGGAGCTGCAGAGGCTTTCCAGCGCACATTCCGGCCAATCACAGATGATGGTATTGTTACCAGGAGCTGCCAGGGATTATACAGTGCACACCCTGGCCACAGAGTGATGTAAATGTTCATCTGGAGCTGCAGGCAGTTCATAGAGAACACCTTGGACAATCATAGATTGGAATGTTGACCAGGGGCTCCAGGTGTTTTTCAACGCACACCCTGATCACACAGAGATGGGAATGTTGACCAGGAGTTGCAGGAGTTATAGAGTGTACACCTTGACCACACAGAGATGGGAATGTTGACCAGTAGCTGCAGTGGTCAGCCAGTGCACGCACTGGACACACAAAGATGGGAATGGTGACCAGATGCTGCCGGGGGTATACAGTGCAGACCCTGGCCTAACACAAAGTGGAATGTTGACCGGGAGCTGCAAGAGTTATACAGAGCACACCTTGGCCGCACAGTGATCGGAATGTTTACCAGGTGCCATATGACTAATACATTGCACATCTTGGCGACACAGAGACGGCAATGTTGACCAGGCGCCCCCGGGGCTTCACAGTGCACACCCTGCCCAGACACAGATGGGTGTGTTGACCAGCAGCTGCAGGGGTTACACAGAGCACACCCTGGCAAAACACAGAAGAGTATGTTGACCAGGAGCAAATGTTTAGTAATGGACAGCGTGGCCAAATACAGATGGGAATTGTGTACAGGAGCTGCAGGGTTTTGCATACGTACCCTGGCCACACACTCATGGGAATGTTTTTTTAAAAATAAATTTAGAGTACCCAATTTTTTTTCCAATTAAGGGCCAATTTTAGCATGGCCAATCCACCGACTGCACATCTTTGGGTTGTGGGGGTGAAGCTCACGCAGGCACGGTGAAAATGTACACACTCCACATGGACAGTGACCCAGGGCCGGGATTCGAACCCAGGTCCTCAGCGCCATCGGCAGCAATGCTAACCACTGTGCCAGCGTGCTGCCCTTACTGATGGAAATGTTGGCCAGCAGCAGGGGATGCACAGTTCATTCTCTGGCCAAAGACAGATGGGAATGTTGACCGGGAGCTGCAGGGGCTGTGCAGTGCACACCTTGGCCAAACAGATGAGAATGTTGACCAGGTGCAGGGGTTATGCAATACACATCCTGGCCAAGCAGATGTGGGAATGTTACCAGCTTCAGCGTTATACAGATCACACCCTGGCCAAAGAGAGATGGGAATGTTGACCAGGAGTTGATGGGGCTGGACAGTGCACAATTTGGACAAAAATACATGGCATGTTGTCCAGGAACTGCAATGGTCATACAGTACGCACTCTGACCAACCAGAGATGGGGATGTTGGCCAGGAGCTGCAGAGGTTATACAGTGCACACGCTGGCTCAACACAGAATGGAATGTTGAAAAGGAATTGGAGGTGTGCAACAGTGCACATCCTGGCAAAACCGAGCTGGGAATGTTGACCGCGCGCTCACAGCTTATCCAGTGCACACCCTGACAAACACAGAATGGAATGTTGACCAAGAGCTGCATTGGTTGTAAATTAGGGTAGCATGGTGGTTAGCATAAATGCTTCACAGCTCCAGGGTCCCAGGTTCGATTCCCGGCTGGGTCACTGTCTGTGTGGAGTCTGCACGTCCTCCCCCTGTGTGCGTGGGTTTCCTCCGGGTGCTCCGGTTTCCTCCCACAGTCCAAAGATGTGCGGGTTAGGTGGATTGGACATGCTAAATTGCCCGTAGTGTCCTAATAAAAGTAAGGTTAAGGGGGGGTTGTTGGGTTACGGGTATAGGGTGGATACGTGGGTTTGTGTAGGGTGATCATGGCTCGGCACAACATTGAGGGCCGAAGGGCCTGTTCTGTGCTGAACTGTTCTATTATACACTTGGCCAAACAGAGAAGGGAAGGTTAACCAGGAGCTGAAGGGCACAGTGCGCAACTTGACCGAACACAGATAGGAAAGTTGACAGGAGCTGCAAGCGTAATACCGTGCACAGCCTGGCCACAACAGAGATGGGAATGTTGACCAGGAGCTGCAATGTTTATATAGAGTACACCGTGGCCACACTGTGATGGGAATGTTGACCTGGAATTGAAGGAGTTAAACGGTGAACACCCTGGTCAAACGGAGATGGAAAAGTTGTCCAGGAGCTGAAGGGACGATGCAATGCACAACTTGGCCAAACACAGATGGGAATGTTGCCCAGGACCTGCAGAGGTAATACCCTGCACAGACTGGCCACACAGTGATGGGAATGTTGACCAGATGCAATAGGGGTTATACAATGCACACCCAGCCGAGACACAGATGTGTATCTTGACCAGGAGATGCAGGTGTTTCACACCGCACACACTGCCCAAACATCGATGAGAATTTTACCAGGAGCTGCAGGAGTTATACTGTGTACACGCTGACCACACAGTGATGGGTTATTTAGTGCACACCCCAGCCACACACAGACGCGAATGTTCACCAGGCGTTACAGAGCTGGGAAAGTTGGCCAGGAGCTGAAATGGTTATACAGTGCACACGCTGGAACGACAGAAATGGGAATATTGACCAAGGGTTGCAGGAGTGAGACAATGCACACCCTGGCAATGTTGAGAAGCAAATGTTGACCATGGATAAACAGTGCACAGCCTGGCCAAACATGGATGGGAATGTTGACCAGGAGCTGCAGGAGGTATTTAGTGCACATCCTGGCCAAACACAGATCGCAATGTTGAACAGCGCTGCAGTTGTTCTGCAGTGCACTTCCTGGGCAAACAGAGATGGGGCATCACGGTAGCATGACGGTTAGTATAAATGCTTCACAGCTCCAGGGTCCCAGGTTCGATTCCCGGCTGGGTCACTGTCAGTGCGCAGTCTGCACGTCCTCCCCGTGTGTGCGTCGGTTTCCTCCAGGTGCTCCGGTTTCCTCCCACAGTCCAAAGATGTGCGGGTTAGGTGGATTGGCCATGCTAAATTGCCCGTAGTGTCCTAAAAAGTAAGGTTAAGGGGGAGGGGGTTGTTGGGTTACGGGTACAGGGTGGATATGTGGGTTTGATTAGGGTGATCATTGCTCGGCACAACATCGAGGGCCGAAGGGCCTGCTCTGTGCTGTACTGTTCTATGTTCTATGAAATGTTAACCAGCTACAGGGGTTTTACAATGCACACACTGGACAGAGATGGTAATGTTGACGAGGAGCTGAAGGGGCTAAACAGTGCGCAGCTTGCGATACATAAATGGGCATGTTGTTCAGGAGCTGCAGAGATTATGCAGAGCACACGCTCGAAAGGCAGAGATTGAATTGTTGACCAGGAGTTGCAGGAGTTATACACTGCACACGCTGTTCACACAGTGATGGGAATGTGACCAGGAGCTGCCGGGGTTATGTAGTGCACTCTCTGGCCAAACTGATATGGTAATGTTTACCAGAAGCCAACGGGGTTATACATTGCTCACCCTGGCCAAACACAGATGGGAATGTTCACCAGGAGCTGCAGGGGTTATACAGTGCACAGCCCGGCCACAGTCATTGTATTTTTGACCAGTAGCTGCTGTGATTATACAGTGCACACAATGGAAACACAGATATGCGAATGTTGACCTAGAGCTGAATGGGCTAGCCCGTGCACATCCTCGCAAAACACAGATGGGGTTCTTGACCAGGAGCAGGGATTGAACAGTGCCCACCTTGGCCAAACAGAGAAGGGAATGTTGACCATGAGCTGCCAGGGTCGTACAGTGCATACCCTGGCCACACAAGGATGGTAACGTTGACCAGAAGCTGCAGGGCTTATGTAGAGCACAACTTGGCCAATCATAGATTGGAATGTTGTCCCGGAACTGCAGGGATTTAATAAAGCACACCCTGGCCAAACACAGATGGCAATGTTGACCAGGAGCTGCAGAGATACACAGTGCACACCCTGGCCAAACACTAATGGGAATCTTAAACAACTACAGGGGTTATACAGCGCACATCATGTAAAAATCCTGGATGGGAATGTTGACCAGGAGGTGCAGGGGTTATACCGTGCACAACCTGGACAAATAGAGAAGGGACGGTTGACCAGGAGTTGCAGGAGCTTTACAGTACACAAGCTGGTGAGGAACAGATGGGGATGTTGACCAGGAGCTATAGGGGTTCTACAGTGCACACCCTGGATAAACAGCGATGCGAATGATGACCAGGAGCTGCTGGAGTTATGCAGTTCACACCCGGATACACACAGATGGGAAAGTTGAGCAGACGAAACAGAGGCTATACAGTGCACACTCTGGAAAAACACAGAGGGTATTTTTGGGCAGGAGTTGCCAGGGATTACACAGTGAATACTATGGTTTATAGAGAACTCCCTGGACAATCACATATTGGAATTTTGACCAGGAGCTCCACGGGCTTTCCTGCGCACACCCTGACCACATAGAGATGGGACTGTTGACAAGGAGCTGAACGGGTTTTCCAATGCACACCCTCACCACACAGAGCTGGAAATGCTGACCAATAGCTGCGGTGTTAGACAGTGCATATCCTGGACACACCAAGATGGGAATGGTGACCAGAGGCTGCCGGGGTTATACAGTGCACCCTGGCCAAAGACAGATTGGAATGCTGACCGGGAGCTGCAGGAGTTATACAGAGCGCACTCTGGACACATATTACAAGTCGCACAGGCCACAGTGAGGCCCGGTGGAATTAAGAAGCAGGCGGCCCAGTGTCAGACATGCTGGAATTACAAGCCAGATGGTCCAATGTGAGATATAGTAGAATTAGAAGGCAGACGGTCCAGTGTCAGACATGGTGGAATCGCTAGGCAGACGGTCCAGTGTCAGACATGGTGGAAATATCAGGCAGACGGAAAAGTGTCGGGCATGGTGGAATTGCAAGGCGGACGGTCCAGTGTCAGATATGTTGGAATTACAAGGCAGACGTTCCAGTGTCAGACATTGCAAACTTAGAAGGCAGACGGTCCACTGTCAGACATAGTGCATTTGACAGGTAGATGATCTATTGTCAGACATGGTGCAATTGCAACGTAGACGGTCCAGTATCAGACATGGTGGAAAGACAATGCAGAGGTTCAGTGTCACACATTGTCGAATTACAAGGCAGACAGTCCTGTGTTAGGCATGGTGGCATTACAAGACAGACGGTCCAGTGTCAGGCATGGTGGGATTGCCTGGCAGGCGGTCCAGTGTCAGACACGGTAGAATTGCCAGGGTTGCGGGCCCGTGCCAGACATTTTTGAATTACAAGGCAGACGGACCGGTGAAATAAATAGTTTATGACAATGCAGACGGTCCGGTATCAGCCATGGTGGAAATACAAGACAAACGGTCTAGTGTCAGATATATTGGAACTACAAGGCAGACGGTGCAGTGTCACACGTGGTGGAATTACAAGCAGACGGTCCAGTGTCAGATATATTGGAATTACAAGGCAGACGGTCCAGTTTCATAGACGGTAGAATTGCAAAACAGGCGATCCAGTATCGGACACGTTAGAATTTCAAGACAGACTGTCCAGTGTCATACATCGTGGAATTAGAAGGCGGACGGCCCTGTGTCAGGCATGGTGGAATTACAAGGCAGAAGATCCAGTGTCAGTCATGGTGGAATTACAAGGCAGACGGACCCGTGTCACACATGTTGGAATTACAGGGCAGATGGTCCAGTGTCAGACATAGTGCAATTACACGGTAGACGGCCCAATGTCAGACTTAGTAGACTGACAAGGCAGACGGGCCAGGTAGACGGTCTTTTGTCAGACATGGTGGAATTGCCAGGCAGACGGTCCAGTGTCAGATCTGTTTGAATTACAAGGCAGACGTTCCAGTGTCAGACATCGCGAAATTACAAGAAAGACATTCCACTGTCAGACATGGTGCACTTGTCAGGTATACTGATCAGTGTCAGACCTGGTGGAACGACAATGCAGACGGTTCACTGTCAGACATTGTCGAATTACAAGGCAGACGGACCAGGGTCAGACATAGTGGGATTAAACGTCAGACGATCCAGTGTCAGACATGGTGGAATTCCATGGTAGATGGTCCAGTGTCAATATTGTTGGAATTACAAGGCAGACGGCCAGTGTCAGACATGGTGGAATTACCAGGTAGACCGTCCAGTGTTAGACATGGTGGAACTGCCAGGCAGACACTCCAGTGTCAGACCTGGGGGAATTGCCAGGCAGAAAGTCCAGTGTCAGACACGGTGGAATTACAAGTCAATCGGTCCAGTGTCAGGCATGATGGAATAGGCAGGCAGGCGGTCCAGTATCAGACATGGTAGAATTGCCAGTGTTGCGGGCCAGTGTCTTACATGGTGGAATTAGAAGGCAGACGGTTCAGTGTCAGACGGTGGAATTACAAGTCAGACTGTCCAGTGAAAGGCATGGCGGAATTGTCAGACTGGCGGAACAGTTTCAGACATGGTGGAGTTACAAGGCACATGGTCCAGATCAGAAATGGTGCAATTGACCGGCAGACTGTCCAGTGTCAGGCACGGTGGAATAACCAGGCAACGGTCCAGTCTCAGACATATTGGGAACGCCAGACAGTTGGTCCAGTGTCAGACATGGTGAAATTAAAAGCCAGATGGTCCAATGCCAGACATGGTCGAATTGCCAGGCAGACGGGCCAGTTTCAGACTTCGTGGAAGTACAAGCAGACGGTCCAGTGCCAGACACGTTGGAATCACGATGCAGACGGCCCAGTGTCAAACATGGTGGAATTACAAGCAGACTCTCCAGTGTCAGACATGGTGGAATTGCCTTGCAGACTGTCCAGTGTCAGACATGTTGGAATTACCAGGCAAACGGTCCAGTGTCAGATCTGGTACAATTGCGAGGCAGACGGTCCAGTGTCAGTCGTGGTGGAATTTCAAGGCAGACTGTCCAGTGTCAGACATAGAGAAATTATAAGGCAGACCGTAAACTGCCAGACATGGTGCAATTGCCAGGTGGACCGTCCAGTTTCAGAGATCGTGGAATTACCAGGACAGGCGGTCCAGTGTCAGACATGGTGGAATTGCAAGGACGACGGACCACTTTCAGACATGGTGGGGGTAGAAGGAAGATGGTCCAGTCGCAGACATGACGCAATTGCCAGGCAGACTGTCCAGTGTCAGGCACGGGGGAATTGCCAGGCAAAAAGTCAACTGTCAAACATAGTAGAATTACAACGCAGACGGTCAGTCTCAGACACCGTAGCATTGTCAGGTAGATGGTTCCGTTTCAGACATTCCACCATGTATGACAATGGTGGAATGAGTAGGCACACGGTCCAATCTCATACATGGTGGAATGACCAGGCAGACGGCCCAGTCGCAGACATGGTGGAATGACAAGGCTGAAAGTGCAGTATCAGACATGGTCAAATTGTGAGGCAGACGGTCCAGTGTCAGACATGGTGGAATTGCCAGGCAGACGGCCCAGTGTCATACAATGTGAAATTACAAGGTAGACAGTCCTGTGTCATACGTGGTGGACTGCACGGCAGAACGACGGACCACTTTCAGACATGGTGGGGGTAGAAGGAAGATGGTCCAGTCTCAGACATGGTGGAATTGCCAGGCAGACGTTTCATTGTCAGAATTGGTGGAATGAACAGTCAGACAGTGCAGTCTCAGATATGGTCGAAAATCGAGGTTCAAGTTCCAGCGTCACGCATCATGGAATTACAAGGCAGACGGTCCAGTGTCAGAAATGGTGGAATTTATAGCTGATATCAGTTTCAGACATGTTGGAATTAGCAGGCAGACGGTGCAGTGTCAGACATGGTGGAATTACGAGGCAGAATGTCCAGTGTCAGACATTTTGTAATGGCAAGGCATATGGTCCAGTGTCAGTCATGGTGGAATTATAAGGCGGACGACTCAGTGACAGACATGGTGGAATTGGCAGGCAGACGGTGCAGTGTCAGAATTGGTCAAAATACAACTCAGATGGACCAGTGCCAGATATGGTGGAATGGCAAGACAGCGGTCCAGCCTCAGGTATGATTGAATTACAAGGCAGATGGTCCAGTGTCAGACATGGTTGAGTTGCTGGGTAGACAGTCCAGTGTCAGACATGGTGGAATTGGAAGGCAGAAGGTCCAGTGTCAGACATTGTGGAATTGCATGTCTGACGGGACAGTGACAGACATGGATAATTACAAGGCAGACGGCTAAGTCTCAGACATGGTGGAATTACAAGGCATATGGTCCAGTATTAGACAAGGTGGAATTACAAGGCAGACAGTCCAGTGTCAGACATGGTGGAATTACGAGGCAGAATGTCCAGTGTCAGACATTTTGTAATGGCAAGGCATATGGTCCAGTGTCAGTCATGGTGGAATTATAAGGCGGACGACCCAGTGACAGACATGGTGAAATTGGCAGGCAGACGGTGCAGTGTCAGAATTGGTCAAAATACAACTCAGATGGACAAGTGCCAGACAAGGTGGAATGGCAAGACAGCGGTCCAGCCTCAGGTATGATTGAATTACAAGGCAGATGGTCCAGTGTCAGACATGGTTGAGTTGCTGGGTAGACAGTCCAGTGTCAGACATGGTGGAATTAGAAGGCAGAAGGTCCAGTGTCAGACATTGTGGAATTGCATGTCTGACGGGACAGTGACAGACATGGAGAATTACAAGGCAGACGGCAAAGTCTCAGACATGGTGGAATTACAAGGCATATGGTCCAGTATTAGACAAGGTGGAATTACAAGGCAGACAGTCCAGTGTCAGACATGGTGGAATGACAAGGAAGACCAGCCAGTTTCAGACGTGGTGGAATTACGAGGCAGGCGGTCCATTTTCGGACATGTTGTATTTACATGGCAGTTGTTCCAGTGTCACACCTGCTGGAATTTCAAGGCAGACTATCAGCTTCAGACATGATTGAATTCGCATGCAGACGGTCCAGTGTCAGAGATGGTGGAATTACAAGGCAGATGGTCCAGTGTCATACATGGTGGAATTGCCAGTCTCACGATCCAGTGTCAGACATCGTGGAACTGCCAGGCAGACGGTTCATGGTCAGACATCGTGGAATTACAAAACAGACGGTCCAGTGACAGACATGACGGAATTACAAGGCATACAGTCCAGTCTGAGACATGGTGAAATTACAAGGCAGACGGCACAGTGTCATACATGTCGGAATGACAAGGCAGACGGCCCAGTCGCAGACATGATGGAATGACAAGACAGAAGGTGCAGTCTCAGACATGGTCAAATTGTGAGACAGGCAGACGGCCCAGTGTCAGACAATGTTGCATTACAAGACAGACTGTCCAGTGTCAGACATGGTGGAATTGCCAGACAGACAGTTCTCTGAAACATATGGTGGAATTGCTAGTCAGACGGTCCAGTGTCAGAATTGGTGGAATGAACAATCAGACAGTCCAGTCTCAGACATGGTTGAATACCGAGTCTCAAGGTCCAGTATCAGACATGGTGGAATTACAAGGCTACCAGTGTCACACATGGTTGAATTGCCAGGCAGACGGTCCAGTGTCAGAATTAGTGGAATAAACAGTCAGACAGTCCAGTCTCAGACACGGTCGAATACCGAGGCGCACGGTCCAGTGTCAGACGTGGTGGAATTTCAAGACAGAAGGTCCATTCTCAGACACGGTGGATTGCCAGACAGACTGTCTAGTGTTAGACATGGTGGAATTCCAAAACGGAGGGTCCAGTGTTAGATATTGTGAAATTCCAAGGTAGACGGCCCAGTGACAAACATGGTCGAATTAGAAGGCACACGGTCCAGTGTCAGACATGATGGTCTTGCAAGGCTGACTGTCTAGCGTGAGAAATTGTGAAATTTCAAGGTAGACAGTCCAGTTTCAGACATGGTGGTATTGCTGGGGAGACGGTCCAGTCTCAGACAAGGTGGAATTGCAAGGCAGACTGTCCATTGTCAGGCATGCTGATAATACCAGGCAGACGGTCCAGTGCCAGAAATAGTGCAATTGTCAGGCACACGGTACATTGTCAGAAATAGTGGAATAACAAGGCAGACTGTCCACTATCAGCCATGGTGGAATTACAAGGCAAACGGTCCAATGTCAGACATCGTGGAATTGCCAGATCGACGTTCCAGTGTCAGACATGGTGGAATTACAAGGCATACAGTCCAGTGTGATACATGGTGAAATTACAAGGCAGACGGTACAGAGTCAGACACGGTGGAAATACAACGCAGACGGTCCGGTGTCAGACATGGTGGAATGATTAGGCAGACGGTACAGAGTCAGACACGGTGGAAATACAACGCAGACGGTCCGGTGTCAGACATGGTGGAATGATTAGGCAGACGGTCCAGTGTCATACATGGTGGAATGAGAAGGCAGACGGCCCTGTCGCAGACATGGCGAAATGACAAGGCTGAAGGTGAAGTATCAGACATGGTCAAATTGTGAGGCATACAGTCCAGTCTCAGATATGGTGGAATCGCAAGACAGACGGTCCAGTGTCAGACATGGTGGAATTGCCAGGTAGAAGATCCAATGTCAGACATGGTGGAATTGCCAGGCAGACGGCCCAGTGTCAGACAATGTGAAATTAAAAGGCAGACAGTCCTGTGTCATACGTGGTGGGATTGCCCGGCAGACGTTCAGGTATCAGACATGGTGGAATTGCCAGGCAGACGGTTCAGTGTCAAAATTGGTGGAATGACAGTCAGACAGTCCAGTCTCAGATATGGTCGAATACCGAGGCTCAAGTTCCAGTGTCAGCCATGGTGGAATTTCAAGGCAGACTACCAGTGTTGCACATAATGGAATTGCAAGGCAGACGGTCAAGTGTCAGAATTGATGGAATGAACAGTCAGACAGTCCATCTCAGACATGGTCGAATACCAAGGCTCAAGGTACTGTGTCAGACATGGTGGAATTGCCAGGCAGAATGTCAAGTGTATTAGATGGTCGAATCGCCAGGCACACGGTCCAGTGTCAGACATGGTGGAATTACAAGGCAGAAGGTCCATTCTCAGACATGGTGCAATTGCCAGACTGACGCTCCAGTCTCAGACACGATAGATTGCCAGACAGACGGTCCAGTGTCAGACATGGTGGAATTCCAAGACAGAGGTTCTAATGTGAGATATGATCAAAATTAGAAGGTAGACGGTCCAGTGTCAGACATTTTCGAATTAGAAGGCAAACGGTCCAGAGTCAGACATGATGGACTTTCAGGGCTGACTCTCTGGTGTTAGACATTGTGAAATTTAAAGTTGACGGTCCATTGTCAGACATTGTGGGTTTGCCGGGGAGACGGTCCAGTCTCAGACATGGTGGAATTGTAAGGCACCCTGTCCATTGTCCGACATGGTGCTAATACCAGGCAGACGGTCCAGTGTCAAAAATGGTGCAATTGCCAGGCACACGGTACATTGTCAGACAGAGTGGAATAACAAGGCAGACTGTCCAGTATCAGCCATGATGGAAGTGCAAGGCAGACGGTCCAGTGTCAGACATGGTGGAATTGTCAGGTAGACGTTCCAGTGTCAGACATGGGGGAATTACAAGACAGACGGTCCAGTGTGAGACATGGTGAAATTACAAGGCAGACGGTCAACAGTCAGACATGGTGGAATTGCCAGGCACACGGTCCACTGTCAGACATGGTCGGATTTCCAGGAAGACGGTCCAGTGTCACACATGGTGGAATTGCCAGGCAGACGGTCCAGTGTCAGACAGGTAGAATTGCCAGGCAGACGGTTCAGTGTTAGTCATGGTGGAATTATAATTCAGACGGTCCAGTCTAAGACATGTTGGAATTACAAGGCAGAGTGTCCGGTTTCAGACATGGTGAAATTGCATGCCGACGGACCAGCCGAAGACACGGGTCAATTGCCACGCATACAATCCAGTGTCATATATGGTGGATTTGCCAGCCAGATGTTCCAGTGTCAGACATGGTGGATTGGCAATGCATGCCATCCATTGTCAGACATGGTGGAGTTACTAGGCAGGCGGTCCAGTCTCAGAAATAGTGGAGTTGCCAAACTGATGGTCCAGCGTCAGACATGGTGAAATTACAGGGCAGTGGCTCCACCGTCAGAAGTAGTGGTATTACGAGGCCGATGGCCCTGTGTCTGACATAGTGCAATTGTCACGCAGCCGGTCCAGTGTCAGACCTGGTGAAGTTACAAGGCAGACGCCCCAGTGTGAGACATGGTGGAATTTCAAGGCAGACGGTCCAGTGTGAGATATGGTGGAATTTCAAGGCACGGTCCAGTGCTAGACATGGTAGAATAGCCAGGCAGACGGTCTAGTGTCAAACATGGTGGAATTGCTATGC
This sequence comes from Scyliorhinus canicula, assembly GCF_902713615.1. NCBI lineage: Eukaryota > Metazoa > Chordata > Chondrichthyes > Carcharhiniformes > Scyliorhinidae > Scyliorhinus > Scyliorhinus canicula. The sequence continues at coordinate 818,918 of NW_024055730.1, forward strand.
AGACCGGACAGTGACAGACATGGTGGAATTACGAGGTAGACGGCCCAGTATCAGACAATGTGGAATTACAAAAGAGACTGTTCAGTGGCATTCATGGTGGGGTTGCCAGACAGACAGTCCAGTGTAAGACATGGTGGAATTACAAGGCAGACGGTCCATGTCAGACATGGTGGAATTACAAGGCAGACGGTCCATGTCAGACATGGTGGAATTACAAGGCAGACTGTCCATGTCAGACATGGTGGAATTACAAGGTAGCCGGTCCATGTCAGACATGGTGGAATTACAAGGTCGACGGTCCATGTCAGACATGGTGGAATTACAAGGCAGACTGTCCATGTCAGACATGGTGGAATTACAAGGTAGCCGGTCCATGTCAGACATGGTGGAATTACAAGGTAGACGGTCCATTGTTAGACGCGTTGCAATTGCCAGGCAGACGGTCCATTGTCAGACATGGCGGAAGTACAAGGTAGACGGCCTATGTCAGTCATGGTGGAATTACAAGACAGACGGCCCAGAGTCAGACATAGTGGAATTACAGTGCAGACGACCCTGCGTTAGTCATGGTGCAATTAGAAGGCAGACGGTCCAGTGTCAGACATGGTGGAATTACAAGGCCGAAGGTCCAGTCTCAGACATGGTGGAATTACAAGGCATAGTGTCCTTCTTCAGACAAGGTGTAATTGCAAGGCAGACGGTCCAGTCTCAGACACGGAGCAATTGCCAGGCATACCGTCCAGTGTCATAAGTGGTTGAATAGCCAGGCAGACGGCCCAGTGTCAGACTTGGTGGAATCACATGGCAGACGTGCCAGTGTGAGACATGGTGACCTTGCCAGACAGATGGTCCAGTGTCAAACAGGGTGGAATTACAAGACAGACGAGTGAGTAACCACTTTGACCATTTAAACAGCTGAAACTTCAAACAGCCAATGTCTGAACATTGGAGCCAGCTGTCATTACCACTACCCCCGCAGTAGAGCCGAAACCGAGGCAACCGGAGAGTTCTGTAGAGAACAGTAAGAATTGAAATAACAGCAGGTTACAGTCCAACAGTTTGCTTCGAAACACTAGCTTTCAGAACGCTGGTCCTTCCACAGGTGAATCCGGAGTGAACTCACCAGTGACCCCGATGGAGCTGGAGAGGGGCGAGGCTCCGAAGTGGTGTTAAATCCTCGAAGCAACATCCTGCTGCTGCCAACAAAACTATCCATTGGTGGAGGAGCCGGATGGGACCCAGGGTAATCCACCATGCATCAGATTAACCCTATGAAGGATGTTTTTGTACTGCCACTTTTTAATGTCTCCATGTTTTCATGTACACAGTTCACTGTAAATGGTAGATACAGTTTATATGTTATTGAGGGACGTAAAGGGGATGAATCTGACAGGGCTGCCTCTATCAGGGGTGATCCCATGTGGTCCACGTTCCCCGCTCTGGGCTTAACGTGTGTTTGTGTGAACCCCGACTAATGACAAATAATCCCTTGGTGCAGGGGACAGACAGTGTGACCTCGGGAGCCACCAATTAAACATCTGTTTCAGAGTCCTCTGTGCTGCAGATAGTTAACCATTTACATCTCAATAATCCCTGGGAGCAGTGGACAGGCAATGTGGCCTCGGGAGCCCCCAATTGCAAAGCTGTTTCAGAGGCTTCTTTGCCTGTGTCTAGCCAATCATTTACTACTCAATCATTCCTGGGAGCAGCGAACAGGCAGTGTGGGTTGGGGAGCCTTCGTTAATAGTCACTGACAGGACTATCCTCACCCTGGTGTGAGGCTCCAGGTCATGTTGAAGGAGGTGCCACAGTTCAGTGACGAGCTGCTTGTTGTGTCAGATTTGCCTCGCCAATCTATACTCCTCTACTCTCGAGAGTGCAGAAAAATGAATGGTTATCAAATTGGAGTTTACAAGATGATAACAATTATGGATAACTTCAGTAGACGTAGATGTTTTCTCTTATGTTGCATTCCATAACGAGAGGTCATAATCATAGGATAACAGGCAGCAATATAAAACAGAGCTGAGGAGAAACTACTTCTCCCAATGGGATGTGAATCTGTGGAATTCGCTATCCTAGAGTACGGTGCATGCTGGGACAGTGAGTAAATTTAAGGAGGAGTTGGATAGATTTTGAGTTGGGAATTGGTTGAGAATTTAGGATAACTGGCATGACGGTGGCGTTTAGCCGAGGATGCGATCAGCCAAGATAGAATGGGGGCACAGACGCGATGGGCCAAATGGCCTCATTCTGCTCCTATACCTTATGAACTGACAAACGTATGCACTGAAGAACGTGGATTCAATCTTTCCAAGATGTTAATAACGAGAACAATCATAGTCTTAAAGAGGTTTTTTCAATAAATAACCAGACAGAGACTTACCAGGGACACCGACAACCGCCAGGAGGGGATAATAACCCGCCTGAATTACCATCAGTGCGCCGTAGATCTTCAATGGTAAATACTGGGCTGAAATAAAGTAAAGACCCTCGAATAAACTCCTGTCTATTGCTGTAACGTTCCGATCGATAGTTCCCAGATTCCGATCCATTGCAGTAACGTTCCTGTGGATTGTTCCCAGAGTCTGCTCCCTCCTCTTGGTGTCTCTGGAACCGCTGATGTCTGGGAGTGTTGGAATTGACGCTCCCGCGAACAGTTTGGGAGAACACAGTGTAAGGAATCGGTTATTAATAGCAGAGCGAAACCCTCCTGAGACACGGTTAGGATCTAGGAGACTGATATTAATCACAGTTACTAAACAAACAGGCTCAGTTAACCCATTTCAATCCAATACTTTTTATATTACAGTGAAATAGAAGGTTAACAGGGTCCAGATTGGCTGTGTGAGAGTGACTGAGGGATGCAGTCTGCAAATAATGGAAACACTGACGCTGATATCCAATCCTCCTTTGATATCTGAGTGGTTCCAGGGGACTGGGGGATTTCCAATGTCGCATCCTGTTGACAAAAGTAGAGAGGGATAAACCCTGGAGTAACAGAGCAGTCAGTATAATGTTAGTCTGTGACAGTGTGAAAGCGACATTAGCTAAGAAACAGAATGCAGAGAGAAGCGGTGAATGATCATTATTCAGACAGGAGGGAAGTAGAGGTTGATGTTCACTAGGGGTCCACGTTAGAACAATTGCTCTTCAACACACAATTCACTGCAATAGGTTCAATGGAAAGTATTTCATGATTCACAAATGACAGACACACAGTAGTGAAACAGTAAGAAGGGTAGCAGCAATATTCAGCAGGATGTTCCCAGATCTGTGAATGGGCGAGTCACGGGGAAAATAAATTTAAATCATTATCGGGCGGATGCTGCATTAGGCAGGAGGGCTGAGGCAAGGAAATATAAACTTAACAATTTTTAAAAGTGCACAAGATGGGAGCGGGTAAACGTGAGGAAATGAACAGAAAGACACAATGGATAGTTAGGCCAAGTTAGGAGTAACATTTTTCTGCAGTAGAATAAGGAGTTAGGTTAGTGGACTTTTAAACATCAACTGGGATTCAAGGAAGGAAGAGGGGGATGGGCAGCCATTAGGACCATTTCTGTGTTTCAAGGGATACTTGGAAAATGGTCCTCAGGTCAGGTAAAGGAATGTGGGGAAAGCCTTTGGGAGCTTTGCATTTGCAACGTTGCCTTATTTGGTCGTATGTGTGTGGAACTTGATGTAACTTGAATGTATATGAAATTAGATGTTTTTCCTTTTTCCGGCCCTCTGGCTGTTGAAGAGGCAGGAGACTTGGTTGTGTCCTGCTCTCCCAATAGTGAGTCACTCAGCTAGCTGGTTAAAATAAACAATAATCGATACCTGCAAATCTGTCTCAAATTTTATTGAGACCAGACTGGCAGCAAACGAATCAGTATTGTCATTTGGTGTCGAAACCCTGGATTCTCCAGATTGTCACCTCTCATCTGCGAAATCAGAATTTGACTGATCTCGGAAGGGGAAATAAGAAATGGTCCCACGATATGAGTAGTTGAAAATTGCCATGTCGAGTTTCCTCTCTCTCATATTCTGCTGACAATCTAATCACTCGCATTTGATCAGGTAAGATCGTCTCTACGAAATCAAAGGTCAGTCTGGCGGATTAAAATAATTAATTTCAGTCGATGGAAGTACGGCTGAGGGGTGGAACATAATTGAGTGAATATGGAGTAGCAATTCAGCTGGTGACTGTTGGAAAGTTGCCTGGTCAGTCAGTTGCATGTGAGTTGAAAATTGGTTATTTTAAATTTCACTTTAATCCGGCTAAGGCCTTTAGCAGATTGATGGGATGCCGCATAAACAGTTCAGTAAAGACCACCGATGAAATGTTTGGGGACAGTTCAATTCCGTACAATTAGAATTAGGTAAGTTAAAATTTATTGTAGGGATATATGTTTTTTGAGTGAAACAAAGAATTGGGAGATGAATGGCCACTAGGTGAAACCAGAGACTTGGGAAGTTTCGAAACGTATCGGAGAGCTGTCAGGATATGCTAAAATTCTGTTCCAGTTTCTTTGAAAAATTGAAACTTGTATTGTTCGGTTGGTTGAGATGAATGAAAGTCTAATGCTTTGAATTCATGTGTTTGAATGGAGATCTCCAATGAATGAATGAGTCATTTTAAGAAGCATTTCTGATCATCCTCTGGTATGCCTTGTTTTTAAAATGTAGTGTTTTGCAAAACGATCAATTAGGAGGTCTACTCGGCCGATAAAGTGAGATTTAAAACGGGGTTAGTATTTGAAAGTGATTTAGACAATCAGTAATAACGATTAACATTGTGGGAGTTAATTAGAACATAATTCTCACGAAGTAAACAAAAAGTGAACTCAAAATGTATAAATTAGGATTTTTAAATGATTAGTTGCAACTCGGCATAGTCTTGGCTGCTAAAAACATTAATTGAGAAATAAGAGAACAAAGGAATCTAAATTGAAATGTGAAAACTAGGCATTCGGTGTCCGCCATGCGCTCCTTTGTTAGAGATAGCCATGATGTACCTACAGTTAAAAATGTTGTTCGGTGTGTTCCAAATTTGTACAGATTTCAGTATTTTCTCTGGAAACTCACGACACCTCAAATTTACTGATCGGGGATTTTCATACAGCAAAGACTATGGAATATTTTGGACGACATTGCAGATGGAGCATTAAGGAATAAAGATATGGGAACGGAGCTTACATTAGGAGTATTACTTGCAGTATCAGGAAATGAGAATCCGATGGCAGGGAAAGATTAATACAAATAAAAAAGGTAAATTAAGATATAAACACCAGTTAATAACTAGAGGAGATAAGGGACGCAAAACTAGTAATATCTTTGGCAATAAACATTACGTATACCGTAAATTGCCACATGGATCTGCTAATTCCCTGAACCACTTTCAGGCAATAGTAAGGGAGCTGATTAAACATGATTTGGCTTTCGTATATAGTGATGATGTGTCAATTAGATATGGTGATCAGGAGGACACATGTTCAAAGATGACCAAATTATTAAAATACTTAGTGAAGTAGGATTTTAAAAAGGGTTAAAGAAATGACAGATTGGCAGAAGCGAAGTGGACTATTTAGGGTATTCAGTGTCAAAGACAGGCAGGGAGGCCAGTCTGGGGATGAGAGAGAATTTTACTAGAATCACAGTGCATGTTTCACAAAACGGTGTTCAGCAAATCATGAGAACTTTGGCGTATTTGAGACACCGATGGAAGAATGGTCATGAGAGTATGCAGGCCCTCTTTTTCCTCGGAACAGCAAAAGTAAAATGTAATTTTAATTACAGCTGATAGAAGCACGGGGGAAGTTGTATTAGAGAATTGGTCACCAGTTTAAAATGATTCATTGTGAACATAATGAAACATCGTGTCTAAGGTGTGGCACGTCCTGTAGCCCAGTAGTTTGGTCAAGGAGTAATCATATGAAAACTAGGAGAATAACAGACACAGCGTCGTCAGACGATTTGATATTGCACTTAGATCAATAGAAATGGGGAAATGCTTCGGCTCCAAGCAATACTGGTGATTGAAGTTTGTGATGACCTACGGAAGTAAAATTAGCCTAACAGTGCTTAGAGACTGTATCACTGCAATGATGCCGTGCCACAGGATAGATCATATCCCCAAACCGCTTGTACAAGGGAAAAAGGAATGCTCGGGTGAGGGTGTCAGGATGCCAGTGAATTGAAACCTGTTAGCAGCATCGATAGGACAGGAGATACCGTGAAAATGTCCTGTTCGGAACGTAGCTTTCAAAAAACCCTGTTACAATCAGGAAAAAAAACATTGAAGTAGATGCAGTAGCAATATCCGCAATGGATCAGGGAAAGTTTCAACCTGATTGTATCACAGAGTTAGAAAAAGAGGAATGGTGGCAATGGAAATCCGGAAGTCCTGGAGAGGGTACTTCTGGAATATCCAAGCAAGGAGAGGGAGGTAAAAATCAAGAAATAGAGACCTATCCGCCTTTGACCTGTTTATTTGGGTTTCAGATGAAGCAACAATAATACAGAAGACGAACCTGAACAACACTCTGGAGAAGTGTGTTTCTGACAGTATTGGCGGAGACTAATGATACAATTGGCTACATATTTGAGGGAACTAAATGATAGAGCTCGGAAGAAAAACCTTACGGGTTAGCAACAAATCAAAATATTAAGTTATTACTGAATAGTGGAACCTCCTGTCAGACATCTCTAACTGGACGTTAGCTGATGGGCGATCTGTGGTCTCCAGGAGGGGCTGTATTAAGCGGTGGGGTTATTAAAGGTCTCGGCAGACAGAAGCGACCGACGAGGAGCCTCCGTATTTTAAATGACAATAATTTAAGAATCTTGGCAGCTGGCTGCCGCGAGGGGAATGTGTAACCCATGCAGCAACCAATATAGCTTTGGGGATTATAACAGATTTTACAGCCGAAATGTCCTGTAAGTTGTTTGGGACTGTTATGTATTGATTCAATTGGGTTGTAACCACAGAAGGTTAACTGTATTAAATGTGCGAGTGGTGTTAGTTAAAAGAAAACGAATAATGGTAAGTATAAACTTCATGCTGTAAGGAAAATGATAACGAACAAAAGAGGTTTGTAGAAAACTGAGCTATTGTCTGAAGTAAGCCAGGGCTGGCTACATGGTTCAGTACGATGTTCGAATTTGAGTGAGGAAGTCAGGAATACAAACAGGATCGGTTGAAGCTCCTGCAATTAATAAATCGGGATAATCAGTGGATAATACATGATATCATAATTTACCATTCCCATGAGAGACGGAAAGCACTTCCTACATAAAAAACCCAGTGAGGGATAAAGACCTTTTGGTCGCTGATGGACTGAGTTGTGTGCTGTTTCCAAGGGACAGGAGGAAGCTTTTACGGTGCTGCTATCCCAAGGTAGTCAGATGCCTTGGAGGTAGTGGGACACACGGTAATGAATATTGTTTTACCTTCCTGAGCGGCGACAGCTATAGTTCACGGTGATTGGATTTGAGGAAAGCACATCACAAAGGGTCTATTGACTCTGGTCTGCGAGATGGATGCATTTACCATTGATTTCCGTGCATACTTTACAAATCATGACATGTACATACGAATGACAAGAATGAGGGGTAGTTGCTAGTCAGTACAACTATAAGAGGGATATAAACCCTACAGCAGGATTCAGTTCAGAGTTAGCTCTCATAGTTTGGTCATGGGGTTTTACCTGATGCATGGATTGATAATACTTGTTATTATAATTGTAAACTGTATAATCATTGGATACCTTAATATGTGTTGTAAGCTGGCTATGGCTCGCATGATGCCGATAGGCTTTGCCCATCATTATTCACCAAAGATGACATCCCGCTACTGGTGACCATTACACCAGACGGAAGCAGGACGGAGAGCCAGAGGCTGTAAAAATGTGAAGTGGTATTTATGTACGGAATACCAGCTTCAGTGTAGTTCTGATAATGGGCCCCGTTTATTGGACAGATTAACGAGGAGTACTGCTCCCAGTTGAGCATACGTCAGTGGATCCACTGTGCGTACTGGTCACAGACGGCCGGCTTGGTTTAGAGACACAACCAGACCCTCAAAACCAACTTGGTCAAATTACAAGTGGACAGGGGTTAACATGGTTTAAGTTGCTCCCCGTTGCCCTCTTCCAGCTGTGGGTCACACCTGCAGGATCGGCCTGGCTCTCTCCTGCCGAGATCTTTTACGGCAGGCCCATTAGAACCCCCTGGAACATGCCTATTCCCATGCTGGTCCAGTTCCACCATATGACTAAAGAAAGGCCTAACTATGTTCTAGCCCTCACTAAAGCACCCCAGGAAACCCAAAGCCAGGTTCTAGCGGCTCACCTGTCACTGTCCGCATTACATAGCTCGCTTGAAAAATGAAACATTAAACATTATTGCAGCCTGGTAGTTACGTCATGGTTACGAACTGGACTCGGAACGGGTTTAAGCCACAGTGAAAAGAGCCCTTCCAAGTTCTCCTTACCACCCCCACTGCACTGCGGAGTGTTTGGGCCTACCTCCACCACTGCACAATGGTTGGTCACTAACCTGTCTCCTTCACCCAGCGCTGTTTTACAGGTGTGGAGCATGGCAGATTGTGCTGTCCTCAGCTTCGCCTCGCTTGGAACACCGTCTGTACCTGTAATCCGACCAACTACAAGGACATTTCACATATGCAGAGGTGGACGTTCTCCGATGCCCTCATGTACGAGAGCACAGAGTCGACTCATTGAAGGTTATCAAGTTAGGACATGAAGGGCTCATGAAAAACTTATTCGGTCCAGCGGACGATGGGGTTGCTGCAATAGGAATTTGAAATGTAGCGACAAATTTTCTTAGCTGAGGGGCCATAGCTACAGCTTGGACCGATGGGTTCTCATGAAATGATAAAAGGAGGGAATGAGGAAGTGAACAAACGAATATGATAGACAGTAGTATTATTAGATATAATAATGTAGATGATAGTGCATGACTGAGTGTAGTGAGTTCACAGATTGAAAACAAAGGGACTGAGCACAGCATGGCTAGGAAGGGGGAGGATAACTTTGCCTCGTGGAGAGAATTGTGAAAAGGATGCTAGGTATTAAGAGGCCCAGGATTGTGATATGCGAAGTGAGCCAATCAGGATATATGGCCAGGTCAGAAGGTGTATAGAATGAACTATGGAAGCTTGTATGCGAACCTTGATGCAATTTGAACTATATGTGCTGTGATTTCTTTGTGTTCTCTCTCACTTCCTTTTGGGAGCTTTAGACGACGGCTGTGTGTTCTGAGGTCCTACGAGTGAGTCGGTCATGCAAGCTGGCTAAAAGAAACAATAATTGATACCTGCAAATCCGTCTCAAATTTTATTGAGCCCAGTCTGGGAGCAAATAAAATCAGGGATTGTCAACCATGGCTAAAATTTAAACTTCTCAGAGACCGAGGATGGCGAAATTTTAAACATTTTCGAGGCCAAGCATTGCTAAATTTTAAATGTCTTAGAGGCCCAGCATGGCTACATTTTAAATGTCTTGGAACCAGAGCATGGGCGACCGTTTTAACATTTTTGAGGCCGAGCATGGCAACATTTTAAATGTCTCAGAGGCCAAGCATATCAACAATTTCAATGTTTTCGAGGCCTGCTCAATTTTAAACATCTTAGAGGCCGAGCATGGCTAAATTTAAACGTCTTAAGGGCCGACGGTGGTTAAATTCTGACAA